>NW_026558713.1:0-128910 GCF_026930045.1 Uloborus diversus
TTTAAAACTTTATTTAAAAGTAGTTTCCAGAAATCGCTACAAACTACCTTTTTTTTCGGATCAAACTACTCGCTACTCTACTTTTTTTAAAGTTGTGCACCACACTACAAACTATTAAAAATATAGATAACTACAGTAGCGTCGCTACTTGTAACCCGCTACTTCCAGCCACTGCTCTTGATTAGTTAAGCAAGCATAGGTGGCTGCTGTATCAAAAAATTGCGGGTCAAAATAGTGTGTGGGTTAAGCGGCGTGGCCCCTGACTTAAGTTGATTCTTTTTCTTTTCTTTTTTTGTGAAATTGAGTTCTTCTAAAAATATGTGGGACATATAGAATCAAAATTTTGGACTGCTGGTCACCGAAAACTTTCCCCTACCATTTCAAAGTTAAATTCTTGTGAAATAAGATGAGAAACGTTCATAAATTTGGAATTTTTTAGCTTTTACTTTCGTGAAAGAAATCAATCCTTCATATGAAAAATCATTTTTTGATCATTTTTTAATTTTTAACTCTGAAAAGAGAGAGGGCAAGGTCCCATATTACTTTTGGAAGGAACGAGAGGACGTAGTTGCCCTACTTGCCTCCCCGTACGAACCGCCCATGAAAGCAAGGATGCCCATCCTCCCAACCAGGGGTGCCCCCCCCCAAGTTCAATGACGCAAATCCTCCCCCCTACAAAAAAAATCTCAACCCTCTTTCCCTTTTTTATTTTTTAGCTCTTTTTTTAATTTCATTTATTTAAAAAAAATATCTTTTATTTTTTATTTTAAATTATTTTCATTATTATTATTATTTCATTAGAAAAGTTCTGTCGTAGAATTACACGCACACACACACACAAAGTAAATAAATAAATGAAATATAAGAAAACAGAATAAAATAAAATAAAAAAACACTTTTCATCAGAAATAAATCAATAAATAAACTCAAATAAATAAATAAAAAAAATTAAAAAATCTCCCTCCAAAATTTGATGCCACAACTTGCGCCATAACCCACCCCCCTTTATGGCCACTCCTGCTCCCAATGGTAAAGGAGCATCCCCTCACATGCTAGGAGCTACGGCGTACCCCCAAATGAGATCTAAACCTATTCCTCCCCTCCCCCCCGCTTCTCCCTCTCTTAAATTTTCCAATGGCGTAGCCTATGCCGCACATCATATTTGCTAAAATTTTCATCAAAAGTCACTTTTCTTTATTCAGACATGTGGTCACGTTACTGTACGGTTTGAATATATGAGATTACAGCTACAAAATAGTTTGAAAAAGCACACCATAAACACAGACACACACACACACGACATCACGAGATGTGATTCGAGGTGAAAGAGTAAACAAAAAAAGGTTAAGCGTAGAAGAGAAGATTACTCCTTTGAAAATGAACAAAAAACTCAAAATAGCAAAAGCCCAGGAAACAAACCCAGTCAATCCTTTTAACTATGACGTGCTTAGAAGAAATAATTTGCAAAATCAAGCAAAAATAGGGTCAAATTTTATTCCTCATACTTTTATTTCGGCTTTAAAAAAAAAGAAGTTTAATAATAATTATAATAAAATATTTGTCACAGGGGTGTCAGTTGTAGGTCCTACGAGAGGCTATGTCAACCTCTCGTCGACACTAACGCAAGAAAAAAAAAAAAAAAAAAGAGACAGAGAAAAAAAAAAAAAAAAGGAAGGAAGAAGGAAAAGGGAGGAAAAACACCGAACTCCAAATAAGAAAAAACGTAAAGATTAAGTAAAATTTACTCTTTTGGTATTTACTGTTGTGACACTTAAAACAGAGTTAATTATTTTATAGTAAGCAGGTTTGTCAATTTTCTACCCCCCCCCTTTTCCTTCTTTTCTCTCTTTTTTCTTTCCCTCCCCTTTTTTTCTTGTTCTTTTTTCTTTTTTTTTGGAGGGCGGGAGGAGCCTGGCGACATAACTGACGAGGGGCCTGCCTTGGCCTCGTCAGCTCACCTTTTGACTCTTCCCTGAATCCACCCTTGCAATAAATTGCCCAGAAAACGAACACAGTCAAAACCCTTGAAGTTATTACGCTCTAAAAGGTTATTCCTTACAAGACCAAGCAAAAAAAGTTTGAATTATTTCATGTAAGGGAATGTGGGGCAAAGTGAAATAGTGGTGTAAATTGAAATGGTGAAATATTAACTCTGCTTTTACCACCACCTACCTTGTAATATTTTAATTATGTAGTAACCAGTGGCGGCGATTCAGGGGTTCAGGGGGGAACCACCCCCCAGTTTTTATGGGTAATTTATTTGTTTTATTTTCCAATTCAGAAACCAAAACTAGCAATTAGAAAAAAGGTAGAAATGTCAAAATTTTCGGAACATAATTATTTGTTTTACTTTGTATATCTGTTTACAAAACATTCTTTAATACAAGCAGTAACTTTTAGTTTATGTATTCATTGTTTAGATATTTGTAAATCAATTGTTTAACTTAAACAAGTCATACTTGCTTAATGAAATTATTTCCAAGAGTTTGTGACACCTCAAAATACTTATGGGTCAATAATGTAAGTCTAATTCATGTCTAAGTGCTTCTTCGGGGAAAGTTATTGTATAGATAATTCAACAAAATCTTAAGAAAAATGAGAAAAAGTTCACACAAGGAAAGATTTACATAAATTTCCACTTATCTGCTCTCAAAACGAGCCTTAACAAAATTTTGTATTTTCTATCTCTCTTCTTTCACTTTTTGCTGGTTGTATCCCCCCTCCCCCCCCACTTACTGATAAGCCCCAATCGCCGCCACTGGTGGTAACACGTGTAGTCTATTCCGGTCAAGAAAAAATTACCCCTGAAAATTAAAGAACACGATAATACAAGCACCGCACGGCTTTGCCCGTAGTTGAAAATTAAAAGGTCATTCGGTTCACCTGTATATTTACAAATAATGGATGACGAATTTCTCGCCAATTGGCTATGTTCATTCGCTCTCCCATTCCACGTCATGATAATTTCGTAATTTACTCGTCCATCTTATAGTAATTTTGCTCCGGAAAATGTTCTTAAAATTGAAATAGAAAAAGAACAAAATCGAATCTTGGAAAAATCATTTTGAGGTGCACACTCCCATGCTACAAACTAACTTTGCCAAATTTCATGAAAATCGGCCGAACGGTCTGGGCGATATGCGCGTCACAGAGATCCAAACATCCTTCAGACATCCAGACAAAGAGACTTTCAGCTTTATTATTAGTAAAGATAAAGATTAATCATATTTCTATTTTAAATGTTTTGTTCAAAGGGGGTTGTTTTCAACAGTCATAAGTACTACTTTTTGTCACCGAAATTGTTAGAATAAGCAAAAAAATAGAAAAATAAAAAATAACACGGAGCAAGAAAAAACTTTTATTTTCCCAATTAATTTTTTAAAGGGCCCGATTTTTCAGACATGGCGTGGTCTTTATGACGTCACAAGTGATGAACTTTGGAGCGCTTTTCCGTTGGTGCACTGATGCTTACTCTGACTGTCCACCGTGTTTCCAGAAAATGATAATTAAGAAGCGCATTAAATATTTCGCGCTCTAAGCTTGCTGTCAACCATATCGTTGCCAATACATGAGTAAGGGAGCCATGGCACACCAAAGAGGTACGGGGAGTGTGTCAAAAACTGGGGGGGGGGGAACTGGTAAAAACCAGCAAAAACTAGGAAAATTGGCTAGACTTCGAAAAATGTACTAAAAATAGTATTATTTTGTACATAATACAACTGGGCTTCAAATCAGAATATTAATTAGAATTTTCATTTATATGATTTTGGTAATTAAAACTTTAAAATGTTTTTTAAGGATTATCAATTAAAATATATGAGACATGTGACTTCAATAGGATGCAAAATACTGAAATTGCATGATTGTGTGAAAAAACACATCACTCTCATTTCTTTTTACTACACTTCTTAGTTAATCTATAGATTTCTTTGTCTGTAGGTCCAATTATTTTAATGGAATGCATGAAATTAACAGACATGTTGAATTCATTCAGCAACCTTCCCTTCTTTTTTTCTCTGCATACAGTACTTTGAGCTTTCAAAAATTACTGAATTCATTAAAAATACTGAAATTTACATGTCTGATAAAAACCAGGCTGTTGATGCTAATAAATGTTGCAGAAGTATAGCAAAAGCATGTAATATTTCTCAAGACTTTTGCAACTTAATTGCATGTCTTCAAACATACTCCTCAAGTAGTGCAGCAGAGAGCGAATATTCTCTAATTTTTCATTTGTTCATTCAAAATAGCAAAATAGATTGGGATTAGAAAGGGTTTCAAAACTTGCTTTTTGTTACGCTATATTTGAAAAACAAAATATGTGCAGTGTTGCCAGATTGGGGGAAATTTCCCCATTTTGGGGAAATCTGGTGCTCTCTGGGGAAATTTTGGGGAAATGGATTTTGAGGGGAATTCTTTGGGGAAAATTTTTTTTCTTGGGGAAAACCATGGGAAAAGAAACCTCAAGGAAAAAAAATGTTTTTTTTCTTATTTAGATTCGTGTTAAGTCATCAAGAAGTAATAGTTAGATCGTTTATATCAAACAGCGTTGGTTTAGCTTTGCTCAACTTTATGGAATTTGCATTTCGCATTATGTGGGAATATTATGCTATGGAATTCGCATTAATGTTCTGCGTGAGTAACTAGTTGATACGTGAAATGAATAAAAATAAGTGAGCGGGATGAAGAGTGTTCTTGGATAAATATATACAAAAAACATAGTTTAAATATGCATACAGAAGCAGAGTAGTAAATTCAAGTAGAAAAAAAAAAAGCATTTGGCTATTTCTTATCTTTCGGTCAGGCACTTGTATTTATGGACTAATGGCACCAACATGGCTTTGCTCATAGTAGAAAATAAAAGGTCTTTTGGTTCCCCTGTATATTTACAAATAATGCATGATGAATTTCTCGCCAATTGGGCTTGCCCATGTTACGGTTCCACGTTATGCTAGCTTGGTAATTTACTCGTTCATCTTATGATAATTTTGCTCGGGAAAATGTTCTTAAAATTGGAATAGAAAAAGAAAAAAATCGAATTTTTGAAAAAATCGCTTAAAGGTGCACACCCCCATGCTACAAACTAATTCTTTTGCCAAATTTCATGAAAATCGGCCGAATGGTCTAGGCACTATGCGCGTCACAGAGATCCTGACAGACAGAGAGATATCCAGACATAGAGTCTTTCAGCTTTATTATTAGTACAGATAAAGGAAGATAAAGATAAAGAAGACAAAAAAAAAAAAAGGGGAAAATGGGAAGAAAAAAAAAAGTTGGGGAATTTTACAAGAAAATTTGGCTATTTGGGGAAAAAATTTCAAGAGACAAAAATATTAGAGGAAATCGATTTATTTTCTGAAAATATTAGCGGAAAAATAATTTTTGAATTTGGGGAATTTTGGTAGAAAACATCATTTTTTGGGGAAAAATTGGAAGGGGAATTGGGGGAAATCTGGATTTGACCATCTGGCAACATTGAATATGTGTTCCAAATTAAAAAAGTGTAATTGAATGTGAATAAATAACTATTTTAAGTCATTTTATTAATGGTCGTTATTCAGCTTTTTATATTCATATTAATTATGTGTGATAAATATTCATATCTTTTTTATGTATTTTTTCAATAAATGTGAGTTTCTCTTTTTTTTTCTAAAATATATTTATATTATACTAATTGTATAGCTCTTGAATTTTATATTGTTCTGTACTGTCAAAAATAAACTGAAACATAAGGTTCAATTGTTTAACAGTTACAGCTGTTCTTCAGTAGGGTCTGATGGGGTAAAGTGGTCATAAAATCGTAGGTTTTCAACTTTTGTGGATACTAAATACAACAAATTATTTAAACACTTCAACTTTATTTGTTGTTATTTTACATTGCATTATTAAAGAACACAATACATTGAAGTTTAGAAAAAAAAAATTGATTTAATTAGTTTTATAACACTTTCTTTTCCCTTTGTATTTATGACCACTTTACCCCATGGGATGGGGGAAAGTGGTCCATAGCATGGGGTAAAGTGGTCATAGTTAAAAATAAATGCAAAACCATATTAAATAAACCCTAATATTTGTATATTTCATGTCATTTTTATGGTTACAAGTATATGCACTAATGCATGTGTGTATACACGAGTATATACGTGTCGTGTAAACATGAGAAACACTTTCATATATGAGTAGATACATGTATACATCAGATACATGCATGCACGTGCCTACTCAAGTATGTACGTGTATACACAAGTATATAAGCATGTATACCTGATTACCTAAAGGAGTGTTGAACACGAGTATATATGTGTCATGTTTATATACGTGTCCGCGTGTATATACGAGTAATAAACGAACGTCATATGCGCAGTGGTTGGAAAAACTACCTTTTTTTTTTGTAGCGAACTACAACTACAACTACTTTACTACAAATGTAGTTAACTACAACTACAACTACTTTTTTCAAAATGTAGCAACTACAAACTACTTTTGAAAGTAGTCGCTACTTCGCTACTTTTTAAAAAATAAATAAATAAAAAGCATACACATACACACCGTTTGAGGATTGAACGAAAAAATTAAAAAACTGGTTTAGGTTAATAAATTGACTCGTTTGAAAATGAAATATTACTAATTAATTATATATTTATTGTTTCATTCCTTTACCAAGCGAATTGGTCATTCCAAACATTTTTACGATTTTACGACAAATATTCGATACAAGAAAGGATTTAAAAAGTTGAAGGAATTCAACTTTCAAGTTTTTTAATCCTTTCCTGACAGTGAATATTTCATTTAAGAAGTGCAACTCGGCTACTTGAAAATTTAATAGATGCAGTATGCAGTCATAATTTGGTTAAAATTTTATATAGACATACATATATGTACATAAAATTGATTTAGACGGTTAAAAACCATCTTTAAACGAATGAGAAAAACTTAAATTTTCACTATAGAAGTTAATTTTACAGGCACTTATATTTTTTGTAAAAACTAGTTAATTGATTTTGAGTTTCAAGCTAGGGGTCCGGACCTGGACACCATCTCCTTTCTTACGTAACTAATAAAATGAAATAAGAGCATTTTTCAATTTTACCAATGATCTTGAAAACTTACAATATTAATGATTGACTTTTGTTTTGTTGATACATCAACACTCAATCAGTTTAAAAAAAGAAATTCTAAAAATATCCCAAACAGTACCAGTATTTATATCTAATATTAATAAATATCCAAAATATGAAACATAACTAAGAATGCTTATTTTACTTCAATGTGCAAGTGTCGACTACCACGAAATGGCTGAATAGCGAGGCTAACGAGTTTTTGGAGCTAACGCGAATTCCTCACCCCGTAACACGAAAATTTTCGGAAGGAATCGCGAGGCTTAAGTATCACCTTCTTTAGTGGGTACTACATATTAGTTTCGTGAATCACTTTCCTTTTAGCATCACTGAAAGCAAAAGTACCCCACTAGTCAAACATCCCTTTGTTAATTTACAAATCGTCACTCCGCATCTTTTTCATTCTTAAAATGAAGTTGATGAAACATTATTTCACATAAGCGGGCTGTTTTTCTCTCGTTTTAAAAGGAATAATAGAAAGTTTCGGACAAACTAAAGAAATAAAAAAAAAAATTCGATATTCTTGAACGACTGAAAAGTGCGTCGAATTACTGTGTCTACTGTACTGTACTATTGTAGTGTTTCATTTTAATACGTACTGTACTGTTTTATTTTATGCCAGCGTTTCTTAAATTGTGTTCCGCGGAGTCTCAGGGTTCCACGGAGCTCTCTCAGGGGTTCCATGAGATTTGTATATTTTCTTCCTGCACCTTTTAAATTTGTCACTTAAAAAGTCGACAAAAATAACGCCTTTTCAAAAAATACATTTAATTGTCACTTTCGCAACTAATCTAAGCATTATTACTCATCTGGAATAGCCACTATGAGAACAAGTTTATTTCCCGCCTAAAATAATGCAAATTTTTGATCAAAAATAGCATGAAATAGTATCTTTAAGGTTTTAACTTCGAAATTTTATCGAGATCAATCCCAAAACGCCTATTTTTCAGCTAATGTCCCCAAAGATAACATAAAACTGGGTGTTAAAATCTTCAATTTTGAAAAAGTTTCGGAAGAAGCTATTAACTCCCTAATATCCCCGAAAATAGTTTAAAAGTGACTTCAATGGTGAACAAATTTTTGGAACGCGCCCCAAATCTCTCTCTCTACAACATTACCAAATATTGCCATAAATTACGATTTTTGACATCAATTTCAAATATTTTGCCCTTGATACTAGCCGTTCTCCCAGTATCTATGGCAAGGCCGTGGTGGCCTGATCGGTAAGGCATATCGGTGACCGGAGGTTCCCGGGTTCGATACTCGCTGGTCGAAGATCCACAGTCTTCATTAATGGTGAAGGTGACTGAGAGACGTTTAAATATGCTCGTGTCACAAAGTCTTCCAAGTGAAACGATACCTCTGGGGGTGCTGGACCAGAGATTGCTCGGTTACCGGTCTGGTTCCAAAATTCAGAGCTGTCTTCAGGGGTTCCATGCAACTGGTTAAGCCACTAATAGTGGCAGGTACGGGAGATTCTGGAGTGAAAAGTATCTAGGGCAGCAGTGGAAAGGACGATTTAAGCATTTAACGAGTGATGACCAATTTAAGGAGGAGTTCTGGTCACGAGGGTCTAAATGGTTTAGTTCTGTCTAAGGCCCCTATATATACAGCTACTCTAGTTCTGTCTGAGGGAACACACAGTGACATCAAAAACTCTAATTTGTAAATAAATAAAAAAATGTTAAAAAATAAGAGATATTTAAAAAATTTTAAGTTTAAAAACTTTTTCTACGTACATTTCAGTGAATTATTAACACTTTTGTAGGTAAAGTACATCTATATTTCTTTTCCTAATTAAGAAGATATTTCAATCATACAACATGCATAAATTCTGAGGATATTTGTCCCTTTTAAAATTTCTGAGTATTTATCAGAATCACAAATAGGAGTGTACTGGTATTTTGCAATAAGAAATAGTAATTAGCAATCATTCAAATAATTAAAATGCTCTATAGTTAAATGTATTTCATTAGCGATTTAATGACAAATAGTTAATGTGATAGTCTCTTTGAGGTAAGAACGGGGCATTCTCCGAAACAGAATACTGGCTGCAAACTATTGAAACACCAGGGGCTCCACGAAAAAAGTGAGCATTAAAAAGGGTTCCACTAATAAAAGAAATTAAGAAACGCTGTTTTATGCCATTCTCTCCTATTGATTTTGTGCACCCTAGCCGTATTTTTATTGAATAACACAGCTTTTTCTTTTAGTACAATAAAATTTCAGTTCTCTACCGTTTAAATTGGGAAAAATGAAGTTATGAAATGAGTTAAAATAGTTTGAGGAATGTTTACAAATGTCTACAGTAATTGGTATGTTCTTTAAAAAAAATCGTATAAATTCTCTTTTTCTGAACGCGAAATTTCAACCTAAGTGGGGAGTCGCATCCCTAGCGTAAGTTGAGATTTCAGTGTAAATGTGGAAGACATTAATACCTTTTCTTTAACAGGCATATTTGCACGAAACGGAAACATTTCCGTTATTATACATTTCTATGACACTGTAATATTTATTGTTAGCCGGCCAGAGGGCAGTTCCCTGTCATCCTCTTCTATAACATTTACAGTAATTTCCACATTAGGAGGATATTGGCTCAATAATCTCATTGATATCTAAAATGTTCATCCACGGGACATTCTCTGCTATTCTGACAGAAAACACAAACAGAGTACTACTTGACAGTTATCTATTATTCTTTTCTTTCTAAGCCATGCTCTGCTGAAGGAAAAAATTAGGGAAATGTGAACATTTCGATGCCAAACAAACTAATGGCGTCTAACAGATAGAACATATGGCGTCAAAATATGTCTGATGTCAGCTCGTATTTTTCAGAGACTTACGAATCTGGTTGATGCAAGTTTTACTCGCGTAAGACTTGCATCAGTCAGGTTTTTTGAATCCTCGTTTTTAATTTCTTTCTTTCTTTCTTTTTATTTATTTATTTTATTTTTATTTTTTTGGAAACTTTATTTAAAAGTAGTTTTTAGAAATCGCTACAAACTACTTTTTTTTGTAGTGAACTACTCGCTACTCTACTTTTTTTCAAAAGTAGTGCGCTACACTACAAACTACTAAAAAATGTAGCTACTACAGTAGCGTCGCTACTTGTAGCGCGCTACTTCCAACCACTGGTTTGAATTGACTGCGCGATACATTCCAACGCTTCAATATTTAGTAACGACTAATTTTATAAACTTGTTAACGAGAAAATCTGCTGCTTCTGTTTCCAACATATGCTTATTTAAACTTAGAAAAACGGAATTAGAAATTTTTCTCATAACTCTTGTGGCTTCATGAGTAACATTATATTTTTGTGTTTTACTCCCAAAACTTTTTCACATTCTCGCTCAGTTGTTCTTCACAAATGTACATATTTCAATGGTTGCAATCTTGCAATAAATTATCATACTTGAATGTGTCTCAAAATTCTTAAATTTTATTATGCCTATTTTTTAGTTTATTGTAGTTAAGACTGCGTTGCAGTCGTCGCAGTTCACAACAGAGTGCACTTGCCGGACAAAAAATCCAGCGTAGTCAGAAACATCACTAATATACTGCGTCATGTTAACTGAGATGATTTCTGAATTTTCCAAATCGTCGTCAAAGGAATCGGAAAAAAAGGCTTTCTTTCAAATCATTTTTGCTACGCTTCAAATTAATCTTAGCATTTGAAGGTTGTTAAAATCAGCGCAATTTAAAGAACTGAACTCCTTAAATTTCCGTATGAATGAATAATCTTTTTTTCGCACTTCGAAATTGTCCGACGATTATTGTTGAATCCCCCCTCACAACCTGATCGTACTGAAAAAAGTTTCAAGGTGATCCTGAGTAAGCTTATAAGTCATTATGCAGCTTAGAACTGGAATTCGGGCACCTACATACTTTTCATATGTTCCCAGCACACTTTTCATAGAAATTAGGAAACTTAAAAATCCAGTTTTTCGAGGACATACTCTAACTAATTTTCCATCACTTGTTTTTAGTGATTTAATATAATGTTCGGCATCTACAATAAATTGCTTAAAATATTCTTAATTTCGACTCTGCAGGGGACTTTTTTTGCCTTTAGCAGAAAGAAAGATTTCTGTTACTCAGAAAGTCCACTATGTCTTTATTTTTTAATAAAATTGGCACCAGCATCGCATTCATCAAACCCTCTTTCGCTAGAAAATCTCAGATTCACCACATATAGAGATTTCTCCTATAAGTATAATGAAAATCTTCAGATAATCCTAGACTTTTAACGACGCTTCGCATTGTTAGATCACTGCTGCCCGAGAAGAGGGAGACACGATGTCCCTTGATCACGTGATTCTCGGCAGGATCATGATGACCCCACTTTCTCCGGGCGAAATACGCTGCGTTGTAGGAGAAAGGTCTATCTATCCCTTTTAAAGATCTATGGGGGGGGGGGGGGGTGACAAGCAAGCATGTAACTGATCATCTTACAGAGTAACTTTAATTGTAAAATAAATTTTCTACTAATTAACAGGCAAAAACTGGCTAATTAAAAATAATCACCTAATTGACCGATGAATCAGTGCATACCTAATAAAGACCTTTTAGATAGTTATTACAGTATTAAACACCTTAGCACATAGTAGTTTACAAAATTTTTCACATAACCAGTTTAAAGGGAATGGGGTGATTTAATTCAGTCAAACTACTACTTTTAGTCATTGAAATGGATAGAATGAGGAAAAAAAATAACATGGACCTAGAAAATACTTTCATTTTCCCCAACAGGTTTTTTTTTAATTAATTTTTTTAAATGTCCGATTTTTCAAACAAGGCGTGGCTTTTATGATGTCACAAATGATGCACTTTGGCTCATCTTTCTACCGCGTCTCCACGTTATGATAATCAAATAGCGAATTAAAATTGCGCTCTATGTTTGCTATCAACCATATCGTTGCCAATGCTACGTGAGTAAAGATACGAATTAAATGACATTTGATCATTTGTGATTTTACACGACAGAAGTGTAAACAATGAAAGCGCACCGATTTAAGTAATTTTTTAAAAATATTAAACTTAAAGAAATTATTTAAAAATGGTCAGATCCTATGTTTTTAAGCATGCTCTTTCAGAAAAAAAATACTTTTAAAATTTTGGAAACGACCCCATTCACTTTGATATAAGGTACAGCAAAACAAGAAGATATAGTTTAGAGCCTAGGAGGTCCCCCTCCCCCGCCACAGCCCTTGGTTTTTACACATATTTCCAGTCTAAATATGGTAAGTTTACATACACATGAGAGTTTATGACCAAACACACCAAAGCAGGAGGTAATTTCTGGCTACCCTACTGACTGACTAAGTTCAAAAATATTAGAGGTTTGCAAATCATTTATTAGTATGCTAAGTATCCAAATCATATTTTCGGATGTATGTATTAGTTGTTCGGGCACCAAAAAATGTTGTAACTGTCTTCAAGTATGTATAAAAATTAGTGAGAAAGAAAATTATTTATTAAAGTCACCACACCCAAAAATATACAAATGCTGCTTAAGCGATAAATACACTAAACGTAAATTTGAGCTTGCTTTTACTGGATAACTTAATGTAATAAATAAATATGTAAGTTCAGATTCATAGAGCTATATTTTCAAATTGAAAATACTCATTATGAGTATTTAAAAAAAATAAGAATACAAAGTTTTAGTTTTTAAAAATAAAATTAAATAATATACTTTGAGGTAGCACATGTCAAAACAGCTTTCGCTTTTCAAAAATATCAAAATAATTACAAGATGCAAAAGGATTGAAATCTTGACACGAGAATCAAATTTTCGCGAAGTATGTTCACTGTTCGCATAATTTCCAAAAAAAATAAAAATATTCTCTAAAACTAAACATGACTAAAATTGAACATAAAATATGCTAGTCTAGGATAGCATATGTGAAAATAACATTTGATTGCGCAAAATATCAAAATATGTACAAGATGCAAAAAAATTGAAATCTCAAACACAAGAAGCGATTCTTCGTGAAGTTCGAGTTCGTGCAATGCTGCTATGGTTTCAAAATGAAGAAAGTTTATTATGCATTAAAATTAAACAAAAAAAAAGCTAATCTATGGTGGCGTATGTCAAAATAACTTCCGATTGCCAAAAATATCAAAATATTAACAAGATGCAAAAAGATTGAAATCTCAAACAACGACAAGCACTTTCCGCGAAGTGCGAGAAAGTTCAATGTTGCTATGGTTCCAAAAATAAAAAAGTTAATTGTCTATTAAAATTAACCAAAAAATAAGCTAATCTAAGGGGGTGTTATGTCAAAATAACTCCCGATTGCCAAAAATATCAAGATATTTTCAAGATGCAAAGAGATTGAAATCTCAAAACCCAGCAAGCAATTTTTGGTGAAGTCCAAAAAAGTTTGATGTTACCATGGTTCCGGAAAAAAAAGTAGTTTATTATCTATTGTAATTAAACATAAAATAAGCTAATCTAAGTTAATGAATGTTAAAATAACTTCTGATTGTCAAAAATATCAAAATATTAACAAGATGCAAAGAGATTGAACTCGCATAAAAAGAAAGTAATTTTTTGCGATGCTACATATCGAACACAAGTTCAGAAAATTGTACTGATAACACATTCTTGTTTTTTTTCAAGGTTTTTCAAGGGCGTATTAACCCGTGAGAAATATCGGTAGCAAAATGCTTTGATTTGACATCATAACTCCTCCCCCAAATCTCTCCATTTGCTAGATTTCCATGTTACAGCGGTTGAAGGAGTAATGACGTCAATCTGAGGCGAAATAATACCAGAAAGTCAGGTTCAATAGAAAAACGGCGTTGCGGCCGCGTGTTCGGGCGTAACAAACGTCAGCACACAATATCTTATAATGTAATGAAAATTTTTAAATTCTGATTTTTTAGTAAAAACAATATAAAAGCGGATTAAACGGACTAAAATGTTAAAAAGCGGTCTAAAGCGAACTTTACCCTAAAAAACGGACTTTGGCGGGAAAAGCGGACCATTTGGGAGCCCTGAATATTTGAATCCTTATGTCTAATTAACAAAATAATATAATTTTACTAACAATAATGAGAAAGCTGGTTTACAAAACTTGAATAAAATTTTAAAACTTAATTTTCAAGAAATAACATGGAAGTGGAAAAAATAAATCATCACTTTCCAAAATAAACAAACTATTAACCTATTCTGAGGAGCCAAAAACTGAAGCTTAAAAATTGCTAGTCAATGGAAAATTTAAAAAAATCTTTATCATTAATTGGCCGCTGATTAATTGGGAATTAGCCCATTTGCTGCATCCCTACCCAGAACCACATGAAAATTCATTACAGGAGTTTCATATGCTGTAAATAAAAGCAGACATTTTCTTTCAGTTTGGAAGTGATCTACTGTTTATTGTAACTTTGCCATGGTTTTTCTGAAAGAGTTCAATAATTTCCATTCCAAGTAAATTAAATATTATTAACTATGATGCTTTAATTTCAGTGAAGACTTCTAGCATGTTTGTGTAGGTGCAGCAGGATGTACTTTTCCTTGGACAAAACCAATTACAATTTTTAGTTGGTAAGTCAAATCTGAAGCATGATTAAATGTTGGAACTGGATGAAGCAGAATGGGATATTTGTCGCTGCATTATAAATTCTCTTCAAATGCTTTACTGTTTCATAGATTAAATGATGCAAAATTATGTCAGCAAGACGAATAGAGAACACTAGAATGAAAAGCACAAAGAGACTTAAAAATCAAACACAAATTAAAGTTTACAATTAGTTTTGATCGGGATATCTATATTTGTGGATATCTGGGGTAGAAAAAAGATCTGTATTTACATCTGTTATTTTTTGCCAGATTGTGAATGGATCTTTTGCATCATTAAATTTTGTTTAGTTTTTAAAATTCTAAATGAAGGTAGAAATGAAGTAGGGGAATGTGGGTCAAAGCAGCTGTATTTGTTAGTATTTATGTTTTACATATTAACAATGATCCTACAGCTAGAATATTTAACAAACTTAAAGTAACATTTTGGATTTTGACTCTAAACGAACAGCTTTCTGAAGAACACTTTTAAAAGATTTAGAAAAACACATGCCAAGAAAATGTACGAAATGTAACATAAAACTACACCAGGTTTGAACAATAGTAAAATACAATGCAAATGACTTTTTCTAGTATGGACAAAATTGATGTACTTACTTGGCAAAATTCATGCAAAACTTGGTAAAATATTTCCGAGAACCAGCCAAGTTATCTCTCAACAGGGGCAACGTTTGTCGCAGATGAGTTGTGATTGCAGTAACATAACTGCTTTGATCTCCTACAGTTTCAAATGCAGCCCATTGAATCTGAAACAAAAAGATAAATTTTTTAGTGTGTGACTTTCTGACACCATTTCTTTGCAAAAAACAATAAAAACCAATGTGATATTTTTAAAGTATTTCTTTATAGTTTCTACTGGAGTAACAGAACATATGTAAGAGTAGAACATATGTAAGAGTTTTTAAGAGGCAGTGTTTTTTCAAAGGATAATTCGAAATTTTTTTTATAGAATTTTAAACGCAGCATTACGTGTGTGACTTGGAAAATCGTGAAAATAAGCTGTACCACATATTATTTTGTAATTTCCTGTAAAGTTTTGAAAGGTAAATGAACAGTATTTTTTTGTGCATTTGTCTAAGTATACCAAGTATTTATTCCATAAATATATATATTTTTAAAGCTTGTATAAAAGCAATAAAAAATATTTTATTGGCGTTACGTGTGTGATCACGTGCAGCAGCTGAGGGGGATTTCCTAATAAAAATCCAGTTTTGTCGGATCTTTTCCAAATCGCGTACATATGTTCTTCGGAGCTCAGGAACTCACATGGAGATTTTTGTCACCCTGGGAAGGGGGGGGGGGGGTCGACACCCCCCTCCTTCCCGCCATGGGGATTTTCCTTATTCAAATCTTTGCCAAATTTAGCACAGAGGTCTTTTGATGTTCAAGAATACAAATGAGGCATTTTGAGGCATAAAACTGCTCTTTTCTACACATTGGCGGGAAGTTTTACACTTTTTTTAAATAATTTTTTTTATTATTTAAGCTTGGTTGTTGAAAATGCGTTACTTCACACAACTTTTGTTTTCGAGGTAGATCGTGCAACACAGCCAGTTAATACTTAAACTGAAAGGATATACTCACTAAATAAAGAATGATGATGTAATTAATTTCTATTTGTATACGAATCAAATAGTAATGTCAAGCTTATAAACTATCATGAACTTTTATTACGTACTTTTGTGGCTTAAAACTATTTGGAATGTTTTAAATCATCTGTAAAATTTATTCACTTCTCTTCTCAAAAACCAAAAATTATCAAAAAATATTAATGCAATTTTGTAAACAGAACAATGTACTTTTGAACAAAAGTATGCAGATTGCAAATACTTAGTTTAAATTGCTCTTTGGATATGAAAAAAAAAAGCAATTCTTACTTATTTCTTTAATATTTTAATAATTTTTATTATATTTATTTATTTTTTAACACTCATTGAGTCTTGGTTTCTATGCCAGCACACAATATGAAGGCAAACAATTTCAGTTGGATCACGTGATGAGGTAAGCTCAGAACTCAGCCGGCAAGCGAACAGCTCGCGTTTTTTCTGTCATTAAAAAAATTGTAAAAAAAAAACTATTGCGTATTTTTAAAAACTTTTTTCTTCTGAAGTGGGCAGAATGTTTTTACTATTACCAACTAAAATTTTAGAATTGAGGGTTCAATACTTTTTGCAGGATGGGTTTCGAAAAAAATTAAACCTAGAAAAAAATGCAAAATAAAGGTTTTTTCAAAAATTCATAACAAATACAAAAATTGCTCTATCTTCAAAATTTTTTCATTCATCATATTTAAAATTAAATTTAATACACTATAGTACAAAAAATATTTGTGTGGTGCGATTGATTCGGGGTCTGTGAGGTAAAAAGTACTAAAAAGTGCAAAAAAACACATAAAACATTAAATAACTTTTTTTCTAATTAAAATATCAAAAATCGAAGCCCGAGGTGCACATTTTCAGCAAAAACTGCACCTGTGTATCAAATTTCATCTTTCTAGGCCTTACCGTTTTAGCAGGATGCGCGCCACAATCACACACACACACACACACAAACATCTTGTTTTATTATATGTATAGATTATTGCACTTTAAAGGGCATTAGTGGGTAACACAAAGGGTTAGACATTTTGCAGACAAGAAGTCATTTATGCCAGGACAGTGGAAAAAAATGGCAAAAACAGAATTAGAGAAAGTTGAATTGAGTTCTGTTGACAAAGATATAGGAATGAAATTTTTTAGCTATCAATTTTATTATTTATTATATTTATTCATAATTTGCAAAATTTGCGTTTAGTAACAAACGTAATCCTTTTAAACCTCCATCACAACATGTTGCAATGTAATGCAGTAAAATTTTTCTGTGAGCCTATTTCTTTTAAACATAAAATTTCAGATAAGTAAATTTTTTTAAAAATTAGGTTTGGCACATTTCTGCCAAAGGTAGGGAAAAAAAAATTCTAAAAGTGTCCTGGCAAAACTATTTTTTGCCCATATCTGCCAAAGTGGCAAAACTAGATTTGCTTCATTTATGGGGATTGGATATAACGTGTTTAATATCATAGTAATTTTAACTGCATTAGAGTAATAAAAATTATAAGAGGTCAACTATGATTATATAGTGTAAAATATAAATGTGATAAAAATGTATAATTCATACTAAATGAAATTTTATTATTGATAATTACTCCTAAAAATAGTCAAAGCTCATTCAAATTCAGTTGGATCCGGTATATCAGGACATTTTTTTAAACATTGCATCGCAATATGCAAGTTTTAAATCATTATCTATTTCCCCTAGTTTACTTTAAATTGTTTTAATTAAACATATTAATGAAGAACCTAGTCTTGGTCTGCTTTAATTTAAGTTGAAATTGGATTATTCAAATTGTACACTTGTTGTACTTGTTTTCCCAGTTTTTGCCACTATCCTGGGAAAAATAACCCTTTGCGGGCAGGACGACCAACCTCATCAAAAATTTAAACTGTTATTCTTTTCCCAGATTTCATTTAGATTTTCAAGCTATTTAATTTTGACAGTAAATAGTCAAATAATATAGAAAATTATTTTTTTTCTCTAAAGAAATAATACGTTTTTTTCTCCTGACTGGGGAAATTGATACCCGAGGAAAAGAAGTTGAGAACTGGTAATGTCTAGTCCTTTTAGACAATCATCTTTTGCATTTATTTTCCTGTCTCAAATACAAATTCAATTTTTATTTTTTTTAAAAAAATAACAATCTTTGGAAGCATTCGTTTAAGCAAGTTTAATATTACATTTATTTTAATTTAGATGTCAAAGAAAACCAAAACTAAAATTTAATTATGTTTAATATCTTTTATTAGTTTTCTGAGGGCAAAATTAAAAAAACTACATAAGTTGTCAGTAAAAATTCCATTTTTTGTTCCCTTTTGAGTACTGGCAAAAACTATTTTTGCTGGAAGGGGAAAACTGTGGTTTTTTTCACCCGTGGCGAAATACTTGCCAACCCTGGCAACACAACTTGAATGACTCATTTCTTGTTCGAAATATCTCTACTAGAACTATAGAAAAAAGAGGATATGGCACATATTCTTTTAAATGCAAGAAAACTATAAATTTTCTACATCATATTATGATATATAATGATGACTCATCATATTTTAACTGTCACAATTTAAAAACAAGTTTAATATTCGAGAAATACAGTGTGTAAAAATGTCTCATTTGTGCAAATGGCTTAAGCAATACATAAATTTTGAACTACAAGGCAGATTTTTTTTTTTTAACTAAACTTATTGAAGAGAGCTCTTGACAAAGAAAATGTAATAGAAAAATTATTTAAATTTTTGGCTATTTTAAGGGTATTTTTTTAAAAAATTAAATTTTGTCATACATTTGTGTTGTTCAATGTGTCAATATTTGCTGTGTATAATAAAGACATTTTCTGTAATTAGTACATTCTGTAGTTCTTTCAAGCAATGTACATTCTGTAGTTCCTTCAAACAATGTTCAAAATTTAAGATTAAAGGCATCCACATTTTTTAGTATAATTTATTTCTTATGTGTTTATACTTTCATTCTAACTAAGCACAGTTTTAGATATACTTTTTCATTAATTAAATGCATTTAAGCTTCTGAATTTGTGTGGTAATCGGGGGAAATAAATAACTACTCTGCATTCCAAAGACGCATTCACTAACAACAAAAATGAATAAAAATAAGAAAAAAAATTCTCAAAGAAATAGCTTTTTTCATTGTTGTATGTGATAAATAAAGCATTTTTTTTTGCTCCGACAATAAAAATTATAAAAGTGCCGCACATTTATTTCTCTTTCTGAACGTTTTCCCTATTACTCTACATTGAATAATATTGCTTTCATGGGTAGAGTTTTCCCCTTCCCCCCTCCCTTACCCACTCTGTCCACGGCTTCAAGTGCGCACAGCAAGTTTACGGCTGTGTGCGTCTCCCCTTTCTTCTATCCTCCGTGGGTTGGGCGGTGGAATACCTCCCTCTCCTTGTGTGAAACAGGCACACTAAAGGCAGTGTAAGTTTGTGTTTAAGATTTGGTTTTCTATTGAAAGAGCAACTCCCCCCCCCCCCTCCCATCGCCAAACACAACCCTAAGTTTTAAGACTTCAATTTTTAAGACCCCCGAATTCCCTAACTTTTAACTCACTCAAAAATAGCCAAAATAGCATTTCAATACTTTAGCATAGAGAAATTTTCGGGGAGAGAGACCTCCCCTCCCCCATACTCTTTCCCCTAAGTTCACTAAATTCTGCTTAAATTTGTAGTTCCCCCTTTCCAGCACCAAAGTTTTTAGAATTTAATTTCTAAAATTTTTCGAGAGGAAGCCTTCGCGAATTCCCTCTTAAGATTACCTAAAGCAGAGTTCTGAATACCTCAGCTTTGAAGGGGGAGGAGGACCCCAAACCCCACCCTCTATGTTCATTAAAGATGGTCTAAAGTTGCGCTTTTAAGACTCCAGTTTCGGAATTTCGCCTAAAGAGAGCCTCCCCCCCCTCTTGACATTGAATAAGACAGCCTAAAAGTTAAAACTTCAATTACAAACATTTTTCGAGAGACGGTCCCAAATACCCTTTCTCTTAAGTCATTTTAGTGCAGCCTCAAATAGTAATTAATGCATCAGCTACGAAACATTTTTAGGTTAGAACACTGAAACCATCTCTCATAAATTCACCAAGATTGCCTAGATAAGTGTTATTAGGACTCAGTTTCCGTTTTTTTTTTTAAATCCTTTCTTCTACAACATTAAATGCAGCCTAAACATTTTTGACGGTTTTTTTTAAAGAGCTTGCAGAGGAGAAATCCCAAACCACTCATCGGTGTTTCAAACCAACTTGAAATTTGCCTCCGATTTTTTCCAGAATTCCCACTCTCATTGAAATCTTCAAAATTCCTGACAGTTTCCGTTTTACCTGGTATGTGGACGTCCTTTGATGTGGCGTAAACATTTCAATCCGTCAGCAATCACACTCAACCGGTGATTCAGATTCAACTCTAAGACAATTTAAGAGCGCACATAATTTTCATTTATGTGTGTAAAGTTTGCAAAAAAAAAAAGAGAGAAAAAGCAAAGGATAATCGAAAATAGGAAGTGAAAAATAAAGACGAAAGGCGATCAATTCGAAAATTCAGGTACAATAGAGAGCAACTCCGCGGTCTGCAATGCAGTGAGTTGGAAAAAACAGAGCTACCTAAAAAAAATCAAACAGCGCGAGTCTAAAAGCCACTCCACCAAAAACACGTTGCAAACAAAACAAGCCCATGGCGAAAAATCGAGAGAATGTCGATGTGAATTCGTGGTTATGGAAAGGTTCAGTAATTAAAGCATATCTTTCAAACACTCAATTTTTCTTTTTTAGTAAAAACTGAAGGAAAGTCATCGAATTTCTTTCCGTCCCGACCTCCGTCTCGGAAATTTTGTCCAAGATGGAAATCTCTCCTGAGACGGAAGGTCTTGCACCCATGCAACTGTCATTGAGAAATGTTTGCAAAAAAAAAAAAAAAAAAAGAAAGAAAGAAAGAACAGGAAAAAATGTATGCACTTCTAAAAAGCATTTGTTAAAAGGAGTTTGACCACTTAAGAAGATGTTTGAGAATAACCAAGAAGAGAAGTTCATATTTGATGAGAAGTTAAAATGGCAGTCATTTCTTACCTTATTCATAGCAGTGAGGGCAGGTTCGCAAGCAGATTCTAGGTTCTGCACAAGTAACTGAATGCAGTTAGAGATTACGCTAAATATAGAAGCATAACAGTAATAAATACACTGCAGACATTAAAATATGAACAGTTTATAAAGATCTATGGAAATAATATTTATAAAATACATATATATGATCAAATTAATGGAAATATATGCAATTAATGTTACACATCTGCCATGGGTTCAATCAAGGAAAGGAGCAAATTGTCCCTAAATCATTGGTTTTAAGCCATATTTAAAATCTTAGTACAGTGAAACCTGCGTAAGTTGACCACTTGCGATGCACTACTTTAGAGATCAGTTTAGGCAGGGGATTAACTTATAGAGGTTGATATATACCCTATTACCCCGCATTATCCAACATGCCGAAAAATTCAGGGGTCACCAGATTTTCAACAACACTTGACTGGTCCTTTAATGTATGCCAGAAAAATCGAAGTTAGGAAAAAAAAAATAATATTATAAAAATATATGTTCAGCTTAAAAATGAATATAAGTTCTATACATGTCTTATTTGTATTAATAAACAGTTTAATTTTGTAAAAATATTGACTAACAATGTCATTTGTTATTTTAACAAGAAAAGCAATGTTTAATAATGAATATTAAATTGAAACCAAGTAAGCAAACATTTAAGCAGTAAGTTACCCTTCTGAAACCAGTGTTAAAGAATTTACCGTAGCTATTCAATAAATAAAAATTAAACTTGCCTCTCTAAAAGGAACCTAAAATAATTTATTTAAAAAAATATGAACAAAAGCGCAACGATGATTGCTTCTGAATTGATTACTTTATTGGCATATAATTAAATCCATTAACCTACCATAAATATCACGCACATATTATATGCAATACACATTTTTCTTAAAAAGAAGATTACTTTTGGGATTTATATTGTTACAAATTCTGTAAATAGTAATTATTGTAGTAACGTAACCTGTAAATAGTTTCCCGTAATGAATATACAACCCCTTAACATATGGCTAAAGTATACAACCCCCTATTCTTTTTTTTCTTATTTCATTCCCTGATTTTATCAATGGAAGTGTAGTTGTAAAACGGTCTACGCATTTCTGGAAGCGTGTGGAATATTTGAGAGATTTCTTTCGGTGTATTTAAGCCGTTAGCGATGGATAAACAGTTAGTTTCGATTGAGAATTTGCGCTGAGTGTGTATTAGCTCTGTTTATAGCGAGGCATTTCGCTGTGTTGTTTTCGTATTTGGAAGTAAATACGTGTGTAAACGTTGAGTTTACGGTGTTGTGTGCTAATTGCTTAATTGCTGATGAATAATTTCGCAGTTGTTGAAGATCTTTCCTGTACATAGTGTAAATAAATTTCCTGTGTTTTTTATCAAGAACTGTGTTTTCATTTCAAGAAAGCGGAAGTCGCACCGAATCCGTTACAATTTGGCGCCCAACGTGGGGCTTCTTCTGGACTTTCTTGGAGTAAGTGTGACTTTGGACATTTTTTCATAAAGACTTTTTTTTGAATTAGGACTTTATTTTTTATGGTGATTACTCGCGCAATGGATGAACAATTAAAACAACTTCTTGACGCAATCACCTCTGTGAAGAGTGATATGGCTACTAATCAAGAACAATTAAAAAGTGACTTGACTGCAAGTTTTACAGCTAATCAAGAACAATTAAAAAGTGACTTGACTGCAAGTTTTACAGCTAATCAAGAACAATTAAAAAATGATATGGCAGCTAATCAAGAACAATTAAAGAATGATATGGCGGCTAATCAAAACCAATTGAAAAGTGATTTAACGGTGCTGAAAAATGACCTAGTTTCTAACCAAGAGGAAATTAAAAACGATCTTACTTCGGTAAAGACTGTGATGGAAAATAAATTTAATGAGATAGAGCATCGAGTTGATGCTATTGAAGGAAAGTTTGAGGCAGTTGAAGGCCGATTCATCGCAGTGGAAAATAAAATCGAAGAGAAATTTGAAGAAAAATTAAGTTCCGTTGAAGGCCGATGCAATGCTGTAGAAAATAAACTGGAAGAAGAAGATAGAAAATTTCATCAACTTAAAGAAGACATCTTTAAAGACCTGGAAAGGAGATTGGCGACCGCGGAAAGCAGCTCTGTACAGTTTGGCGCTCCCACATCGGTTGCTCGACCGTCCATTAAACTTGCCACCTTTGATGGGAAAACTTCGTGGCAGGTTTACAAAACTCAGTTCATGATAGTGGCGGAAGCGAACGGATGGGACTCTGCTACCAAGGCCTGCCATCTTGCAGCATCCCTGAGAGGTGATGCAGCGGACATTCTTCAGACCCTTCCGGACGGCCAGCGCCTGGATTTCGCCGCCCTCACATCTGCGTTGGAGCTTCGCTTCGGTGAGAAGTGCCAGAAAGATTTCAGCCGACTCCAGTTGAAGTCCCGTTTCCAGAAAACCGGGGAAACCCTGCAAGAGCTCGCGGCGGACATCGAGAGACTGTCTCATCTTGCTTTTTGCGACTGTCCTGCGGATGTTCGGGACAACCTGGCACTCAACTACTACATCGACGGGGTTCGAGATCCGGAAATCCAGAAAGCTCTACGGATGGCGGATGTCAAAGACCTGAGTTCTGCTGTTGTGTATGCGATGAAGTTGGAGGCCGCCCAGCAAGCAACCCGCAAAGATCGCCATTCAGTCCGCGGCGTGAAAACTGATGAGTCTGATCCGGTTTCGTCACGCTTTGCTGAACTGGAAAAGCAAATAAATTGCAGGAATCCTCAAAAGGACTTCGGCTCCCAGGTACCAAAATGGACAATCACTTAAGTGCTGGAAATGTGGCGGCGAGGGTCACTTACGAAGAAACTGTGAAGCTCGCCAAGAAACCAGAGGGAAGAGCACCTCTCCCTCCCAGGTCCAGGAAAACTAAGCCATGGCAATCTCGCGGGGCGGAGGTCGCCAAATTGGAATGAGCCCCATCTTAAAGTTTTCCAGATTTCATCGACGAGTGGCGGCAGTAATGGACTGTTTGTTTACGCATACGTGAACGGGTTTCCCTGCGAACTGATTATTGACACTGGAGCCAATGTTACAATCATTAGAACAGATGTGGCTCGTCAATTTGGACTCAACATTCTATGGACGCCGCCCTGTGTTACCCTCCAAACTGTGACAGGTGACAAGATCGAGATTGAAGGTAAAGTAAACTTAGAAATTGTGTTTGGAAATGCCACTTACCATCATACGGCATTCGTTGCTGCTATCACAGACCCCTTCATTCTCGGATTGGACTTTTTAAAGAAGTATGACTTCAACCTCGACTTCAAGACTAACGAGCTGCACTCGACGAGAGAAGACATAGCAGTCTTTCCCGCAGAAAGTGATGTAAAATCCGCTCATCAAATAATTGCCCAAACAGATTTATCAATTCCCTCAAGGTCAGAATCATTAATACCCGGCTCCATTGAAGAAAGCAATAGTTTTCGATTTGGACTCATTGAATCCCCCAACTTAAGCAATAACCCAAAAGGAGTGCTGGTAGCATCTACGCTTGTGGACCTTTCTAAAGATGTAATTCCTGTGAGAGTCGCCAACGTGAGTGAAAGGTCAAGGAATATCCGGAAAGGTGAAGTGTTAGCAACTTGTACTCCAGTAAACTGCATCATTAGAAGAATCAATTCCCCCGAGACTGTGTCTTCTGAGTCCTTGACATCGAAGTTAATTGGGAGTGCACCATTAACGAAAGATCAAAGAACTGCTGCGGAACAATTGGTGGACGACTTCAAGCATCTGTTTTCATCTACATCAGAGGATGTGGGCAGGACGAATTTAACGCAGCATCGGATCTACACTGGAGAACACCCCCCTATTAAACAGCATCCAAGACGACTACCGTTCGCCAAGAAGGAAGAGGTTGAGACCCTCCTGAAAGAGATGAAGGAGAATGATGTTATCGAACCGTCATCCAGTCCTTGGGCTTCTCCCATCGTCTTAGTCCGAAAGAAAGATGGCTCCACCAGATTTTGTGTCGATTACCGACGACTGAATGAAATCACCAAGAAAGACAGTTACCCTCTTCCACGGATAGACGACACCTTGGACACTCTTTCCGGACACAAGTGGTTTTCGACCCTGGACTTGAAGAGCGGCTACTGGCAGGTTGAGATACACCCTGATGACCGAGAGAAGACAGCGTTTACAACTGGACAAGGCTTATGGCAGTTTAAAGTGATGCCCTTCGGCCTCTGCAATGCACCAGCTACGTTCGAGCGTCTTATGGAGACAGTATTAAGAGGACTCTCTTACGAATCCTGTCTGGTCTACTTAGACGATATCATCATCGTGGGACGCAGCTTTGAAGAACATCTGGCAAATCTTAGGAAGGTGCTGCAAAGGCTTAAGGAAGCCAATCTGAAGTTAAGCCCGTCCAAATGTAATTTGTTCCGCCGGGAAGTGAACTATCTTGGTCACATCATCTCTTCTGAGGGTGTGCAAACCGATCCAGAGAAGGTATCTGCGGTCAAGAGTTGGAGTCGTCCCGAAAACATCCATCAGCTGCGAAGTTTCCTGGGGCTCTGCACGTACTATAGGAAGTTTGTGAAGGGTTTTTCCAACATTGCACGACCTTTGCATAAGCTGACGGAGAGCAAGCAAAAGTTTGAATGGTCCAAAGAATGCGAAGATGCATTTCTACGACTGAAGGAGGCTTTAACATCAACGCCTATCCTCGCCTATCCTCAGCCTGAAAAATCCTTCATCCTGGACACTGATGCGAGCAACGAGGGCATCGGAGCTGTTTTATCCCAAGAAATTGACGGAAATGAACATGTCATCGCTTACTGGAGTAAATGCTTATCAAAGTCGGAGCGAAATTACTGCGTCACCAGAAAGGAGTTACTGGCCATAGTGAAAGCTGTAGAACACTTCCATCATTACCTCTACGGCCGAAAATTTCTGCTTCGGACAGATCATGCCTCATTAACTTGGCTTTTGAACTTCAAAAATCCGGAAGGCCAGA
The DNA here is from genome assembly GCF_026930045.1 of Uloborus diversus. NCBI lineage: Eukaryota > Metazoa > Arthropoda > Arachnida > Araneae > Uloboridae > Uloborus > Uloborus diversus. The sequence continues at coordinate 26,378 of NW_026558713.1, forward strand.
TAGCCAGATGGATACAGCGGCTCCAGGAATATGACATGGAGATCAAGCATCGAAAAGGGTTATCTCACGGTAATGCTGACGCTTTATCAAGAAGACCCTGTCCTGAGAACTGCCACTATTGTTCCCGAATCGAGAAACAGTATGGAACGACTAGCCCTACCGCCTATCAGGTGACAGTGACTCCAATATCATCAGAACCTGATCCATGGAGTGACGACCAAGTTCGAAAAGATCAACTTGAAGACCCCGACATAAAACCAATTTTGGAGTTCATGGAAAGTGACAGTCGGCGACCTAGCTGGCAGGATGTTTCCATCTTCAGTCCTGCAACAAAAAGATACTGGGCTTTATGGAACTCGCTCCATTTACGGAACGGCGTGCTACACCGAAAATGGGAATCTGACGACGGCAAAACATCTAGGTGGCAGTTACTACTTCCCCGATCAAGGATTTCAGATGTTCTGAAAGAAATACATAGTAGTGCGACTGGAGGACATTTTGGTGTCTTGAAAACCCTCAATAAAGTTCGGGAACGCTTCTTCTGGAGCAAGGCGAAGGATGACGTGGAGAAGTGGTGCCATTCTTGGGACGCCTGTGTTGCTCGTAAAGGACCGAAGAAAAGAAGCAGAGGGAAGCTACATCTGTACAACGTTGGAGCTCCTTTCGAACGAATTGGGATCGATATCCTGGGTCCTCTACCAAGAACTGCTGATGGGAACAAATACATTCTTGTTTCCATCGACTACTTCACCAAATGGCCGGAAGCATATCCCATTCCAGATCAAGAGGCTACCACCGTAGCAGAGACTCTAGTCCAAAATTGGATCTCGAGATATGGAACACCTTTGCAGATTCATTCCGATCAAGGGAGGAATTTCATCTCTGCTGTGTTTAAGGGCCTATGTCAAATTCTCGGAATTGAGAAAACTAGGACAACACCACTACACCCACAATCGGACGGCATGGTGGAGAGATTTAACCGCACAATCCTGAACAATCTCTCACTTATGGTCTCCAGAAATCAACAGGATTGGGACAAGAAGCTACCTTTGTTCCTGCTGGCCTACCGCAGTGCTGTCCACGAGACTACCGGATATGCCCCATCTCAGATGCTCTTCGGACGAGAGCTTCGGCTACCTTGTGATCTCGTCTTCGGTCGTCCTCCGGATGCGCCTGCATCGCCTGAGGAGTACATCCAGGATCTCCAGGCCCGGTTGGAAGACGTTCATAACTTCGCACGAGAGCGAATCAACATCGCGGCGGAGAAGATGAAGACCCGATACGACACAAGGTCTACTGGACATGAATTCAACGAAGGCGACAAGGTTTGGTTATGGAATCCCATCCGACGGAAAGGTCTGTCACCCAAATTGCAGTCGCATTGGGATGGACCCTACAAAGTCCTTAACCGACTAAATGACGTCGTAGTGAGGATCCAAAAATCACCTAATGCAAAACCTAGGGTTGTACATTATGATCGGTTAGCCCCATACTATGGCCATAGTTCATGAGTATTACGTAAACAACCATGGTTGATAACATAAAAGTGGTAGACAATTTTTGCTTTTAATGTTTAGTAATATTTCTTGTTATTATTGTGTTTTCTGTATCTGTTAGTTATTAATTAATGTGTATATTTGTAAACTTGTGATAGAAGTTTGGCACCCTTTCTGGGGATTGTACTGCCCGGGACGTGCAGTCCTTGGGAAGGGGGCAATGTTACAAATTCTGTAAATAGTAATTATTGTAGTAACGTAACCTGTAAATAGTTTCCCGTAATGAATATACAACCCCTTAACATATGGCTAAAGTATACAACCCCCTATTCTTTTTTTTCTTATTTCATTCCCTGATTTTATCAATGGAAGTGTAGTTGTAAAACGGTCTACGCATTTCTGGAAGCGTGTGGAATATTTGAGAGATTTCTTTCGGTGTATTTAAGCCGTTAGCGATGGATAAACAGTTAGTTTCGATTGAGAATTTGCGCTGAGTGTGTATTAGCTCTGTTTATAGCGAGGCATTTCGCTGTGTTGTTTTCGTATTTGGAAGTAAATACGTGTGTAAACGTTGAGTTTACGGTGTTGTGTGCTAATTGCTTAATTGCTGATGAATAATTTCGCAGTTGTTGAAGATCTTTCCTGTACATAGTGTAAATAAATTTCCTGTGTTTTTTATCAAGAACTGTGTTTTCATTTCAAGAAAGCGGAAGTCGCACCGAATCCGTTACAATATTTTTTTTCCCTTACAGTGGTTTGCTTTCTGATTGGAACTGAATGGGAAAATTTACCTTTTTTTTGTTGCAAAATAAACCTCAAATTATTCGGCGTGCTGGAAAATTCGAATTTTCCGGCATGCTGGTCAACCTCGATTTTTTTCGGCATGCGGGGTAATACAGTATGGTTTAGGACTAATCCTGTACCTGACAAATGAGATCAACTTAGGCAGGTGGTCAACTTTACAGTTTTTACTGTACGTTAACATGTAAGAATTGTTATTACACGCCCATCCTCTGCCTAGGAGAAAATTTTAGTTATACCATTAATGCCTGCCAAACTCACAATATCAGAACTCAGATAATTTTATTAAAAGTTTTTTAAAAATGCAAAGAATAGCGAATTATTTTTCTGATTGAAACAAGTCACCACTCATTAAATACAAAAAGGGGAAGAACTCACTTCAACTTTCTTTCTACATATCACAGTCATTAAATTATAAATAATCTAATCATCAAAAAGTAGGCAACATTTGTTTAATTTAGGCAAAAACCACTGTTTTATGAGAAAGCAGCCAAAATGTTCACTAAAATCAGCAAAAGAAAAAAATACTTTGAAAATAGGGGGAAAACAACATGTGGATCATGCATAAAACTGTAAAAGCTAACAAAAGTTCACAAAAATAAGCAATAACTAACAAAAATCGGGAAGATTGTTACTGGTGTTGATGAATGAGTGTTGAAGACATTAATAAAGAAATCTAGTGATTTACAAAAACATTTAAACTGTCATCACTATTACTAACAAACTCCTAAGCATTATTTTTTTGACATGATAAATCAATTCATCCAAATTTGCAGTTACTTTAACCATCCAGTTCCAGAGCCAAATTTTAAATAGATGAGATATGTCATCAAGAGCTAGAATTTAGCTGGGGAGTATTCAATGGGGCACACACCCCGCCACTACCATTAGGGGTTGAGATGGATTTCCCACCTTTTGGGGAACCATGTACACCCCTATGTCTCTATTTGAACACACAAATAGTTTAGACTACTTACCACTCTTGACGCCCTGAATTCAGATACAGAACCTGGTCCGGTGGCGCTTATCATCTGCTCAATTTACCACCCCAAGCCATTGACTAGGTCATTTACCTCGGGATATGCATAACAGTTTTTATGTGCATACAAATCTTAGGATAGGCAATATATGCTAAAACCAAGGATCCCCAACTCTCATTACAGTTTCCCTTACTGCTTAAACTTAATAATAATATCAATATCATTATTTAAAGAGCGATTGTGTGTGTATGTGTGATACATCTTTTCAAAAACTCCCTTAATTAGGAGTCTCCACTCTCATATTTCCATAAAATGTTTCATAAATAAAGTACTGATTTTCCTTTATATTTCTAGCAATATTTTTAGGAATGTTGAAATGAACACCTTAACAATAACCAAAGGAAACACTTTTAATATTTTTAATTTGAAAGATATTAAGCATTAATTTTTTTAACTTTTTAACAAAAAAAAAATATATATATAGAACTATTCCATTTCCATTTACACTACTCTCTTTTGTGAAAATAATACATATTTTTTAATAAAAAACTCACTTGTGAAAAATGTCTTGTTCAGAAACCAAATTCACCTGACTTGCAAGAGTAGGGTCGACTTTTTCTTTTAGCTTGCCTTCTAACTATAATGAAAGAATAATTATTAAAGTTTCAACCTAAGAGCTTAAGCATTTAGAAGGCACATAAAACCCGAAATATTTCTGAAACGTATTGAAAATGTATTTCACTTAGCTTCTGCTTATAATTTGGGCAGAACCTTGTTTTAATGCAAAGGATGGGTATGGACTTTTTATACAAGGTTTCAGTTCTCAGATCAAAGGCAAAAAAAAAAAAAAAAAAGTGCATCTGAAAACCACTGAAGCTACAAAGCATGTTCTGATTTTGCTGCAAATGGTCAAATACTATGCATCGTTAAGCAACAACAGGGTATTAATATTCATAAATTAGGGTATATTGATAGAGGAGGTTTCTAAAAACTGTTTGGCTTTTGAATTCAGTATTTATCACATTATTTGAGAGAACTAAGTTTTTTATCTGTTAATACCAACCTTGACTCTCTATACATGAACATAGCGAATTTAAGGATATATCCCCTCCTGAAAATTAAAAAATTTCCACATTTGACCATGGAAAAAGGACTAAAAGTAGCCACATCCCTCTACAAGGTTTTTTTTTTTTTTTTTTTTTGGATATGCCAGACTCCGATATTTCACTCGCATTCAGCTACCTAGAATGGAAAACTGCTTCAATGAATCAGTTCTTAAGCATTTCTAAGGCTGCAGGGAGAATACTTTCTACCAAATTTATCAATTTTTAAATGTTTATTGTTAGCAATTGTATTTCACCACCTTTGAATTAATGGCACTAAGTCTAAGGAAGTTACGCTCAACACTAAATTTATTTTTCTTATTTATGAACATGAAGTCCTTTTTTTGAACCATTCTTCCTCTGAAAAACATTTTAATGTACTACTACTAGAAAAAGGTCCTTAAATGGTTTTCATAATACTGTGAACATCCTGACAAAAGTTGGTTACAGAAAGCCACACCAAGGGCTACTATGATCAGGGTCATCTAAGGGGGGGGGGCAGTTGCCCTGGAAGCACAAACATGACAGGGTGCCTTGTGGTAAGTTTCAACTACATAAATATTTTTCTTTTTGTTACATCTTTTAATGAGGTTTTATATAATGTTAATGCATTAAAAATAATATTAATAGATTCATTTCTTTTCGGCTGAGCTATATTAAGCTCTAAGTGGCCTCATGTGCTGATCTGAAATTTTCTCTCCCTTTCTTTCTCTAAAAACATTGAAGCAAACTTACTTTGAAAGCCAAACTTAATTCTTTAAATAGAGTGCTTCCAATTTTTAAAAATCAAATTTCGTTATAAACTCGTTTTTGTTCCTTTAAGTTTGTGTGTGTGGGGGGGGGGGGGGGCAGAGTACATTTAGTAGCTAATATGTTTCGGGATGGCCCAGACTATGATGGCTACTCTGTATGTCTTAATATGGTGGGAAGAAGTGTATATCGTCGCCTCAGAGCAACAGTAAGATGTCTTAGTGTTATTTTTAGGAATAGATATCTTACTGTTGCTCTGAGGCGATGATGTAGTCCTTCACAAGTTTTTAATGGTTAATATGCTAATTTAAAATAAACTGCAATACATGTAATTCTTTTGTTTGGGGAAAACCTGTTGATGCATTTAATCAGTAGGAAAGTTCTCAACTAAACACAGGGGAAAAGAGCAAAATCTGCCTCTTTTATTTTTAAGAGAATCAAAAAGTTCAATAACAGCTGCACCTAGGTCAAAAAGCTACCGAATTGAAGTCACCTACAAATTATCAATTTTCATGAGTAAAATAATAAGGGGGATTGGATTTCTATAAAACTCAAAATTATTCAAATGGAAATTCACACCTAAATAATGTGAAGAAACCTTTTTGAATTCGCAGCACCCTTTCAGGAATTAGAATTGTTTCACGACACTCCCTATCTTGTCCATCTCTATTACACATTTGGGAAAGCCTTCAGAAAAGTGTTATTTTGCATCACAAACGTTTCAATTTTTTCAACTTTTCACAAGGGATGCAGTTTGGCATTTCTTAGAAAGAAAAGATATGCATTTTTGGTAAACTGCAAAAGCTCCTAAAACATCTTTGTTTACTTAAGAGATATTGAGGGTTCAAATTTTAAATTTGACAAAAAGTCATTATGCAGTTTTTTTCTCAGTTTTCTATCATTTTCATTCATGAATCATTTGACTAATACTTCATTGAATGTATCATCTAAAATTCAAATAAATATACTACAAATGCTAAAGTATTAAACAATTTTAAATACTAATCAACTAATTTTCCAATGAGTTTCAATTAAACTTATGAAATAAAACATATAAAGTGAAAAAAAAAAAAATTTTTTTTTCAAAAAATAATCTAAAATATTAAAAATACAACCTATCATTACCAACAAAACTTTTGTGCTGGGTGATGATGATATTTTAAAATATTTTCACCTGACAAGACAGTAAATATGAATACCTTCATTAAAATTTTATGTATTTTAAACAAATGCTCACTTAATGTCAGCATAAAAAGAACAAAACTGCACGATAATATTAAACGTAACTCGCCTTGAGTAAGGATGGTAATGACAGCAGAGCTTTGTTATCCATTTACTTTGATGTTACTTACAACTGATCAGAAAGCATAGATATTTCTTAACATACAATTTTTATTTTATTAACAAAGTTATGATCGCTACTACTAAAACTGAAAGGAAAGCCTGTAAAAGATTGCTAGATGGTAATGACAAGTTTTAACTATGTAAGAAACATATTAAGGTGTGCAATCAAGCAAACAAACTTTATTTCAAATTAGGATACTTGAAATATTGTAAAAATCTTTTTCAAAGATACTTTCTAGTTTTTTTTTTTTTTTTTTTTGCTGTCTTGGTAGGCCATTAAATTAGAAAATTCTGCCCAGATACAGTTTTTTGTAATGACATTAATCCTCTACATAAATAATAACAATAAAAGAATTTGAAGTAATTTTCTAAGGTTGCTATGAGCCTGGGAGAAGAAATTGCACCTTTCTAGAGAATTGCTCATATATGTTATAGTGAATATCTGGTAAATGTCAGTATTAGTAAGTGAATATCAACATTCACATATCAAAGATATCCATGGAAGACTGAATATTTTTGGTGAATCACCGGTGAAAGTAGCCATTCTCTAGTTTTGATCTTGCACTGTAACATATATATATATATTGCTACACTAAAATTTTTTTAAATTTAATTTTTATAAATGAAAAACTCTCACCTGTAAAGTAGTTTCCAAGCAATAATCAGCAGTAGTCAATATACTGCATACACGAATCTGTTCAGCAGGGCTAAATTTTGTGACTTCACCTTCTTTCAGAAGACTCTGAATTAAATTGGCAGACGATGGAGTATTGCTTCCTCTATTGAAAACATACATAATAAAACAAATGTAGAAACTCAAAAAAAAAAAAAACTTTTTTCAGCATTAAAATGAACTTTAATGCAGTAGATGACTGTTATAACACCCAACTTGGGACCAGAAGTTCCATGTTTTAAAGATTACATTGATCATTTCACAAATTTATAAAATATTATTCAAAATATGTCAATACATCATCTGTGTGCATCAGAATTAAGTTTTAACTATAATGAGTTTTAAAACTCTAACTATGCAATTTAATTAACATTCACAAATAAATATAACAGTGCATATTACTACGTTTGCCCAGGCTTCATGTTTTGTATATTTAATCCCATTTTCAAAGACAATTTGGTGGGGTTTTTTTATGGTGAATTTCATTTTTCATTTCAAAGCTTTGAATTAAGGTGAAAGAAGGAGAACAGTTTCAAAATTTAACTTGCTGAACAATGCTGTTATGTTTGTAATGCAGAATAAAAAAACTACTCTACATATTGTTTACTTCTGAAAGGTTGTATTATTTTAGAGAATTTCAGTTTATACATCAGCAGTTTAAAAGTAGTATACTGTAAATTGAAACAAATAATTCTTTGAAGATTATATTGATGAAGTATTAAACTGTTTCAGAACTAAACTTTTTTTAACCTAACATTAGTAGAATAAAAAAACAGCTGCTTAGGATAGCAAGAAGCAGGAACAAAACGGGAAACTTCTCCGAACTTGCAAAGAACAGTAACAAAGGTCACCAATAGATTACCGTTGTTGTTGAATACTATCCATTTTCTCAGGTTACACCTTAACATTGATGAGTAAGTAGCATTTTATTCTCTTAGTGAAGGAAATTCCTTCAAGTATATTTCCCAGAACAAAGACAAAATGAAATAGTGGAGAAAAATCAAGGAATTCACTCATACCCAAACACTAAGTTTTGGTGACTTTTTACATTAGCGAACATAGGCGGCTCATACGGGGGGGGGGGGGGGACTACTGCCCCCTTATTTTCAAATGTAAAGGTACCTTGCTTCCTCACTTTTCAGAGTAAAAAAAAACGATCGATTGAAAATGTTTTTTATAGGATGAATTGATTCATTTCACGAAAGTAAAAACTAAAAATTCCAAATAAATGAACTTTTCTCCCTTTATTTCAGGAAAATGGAACTTTGAATTGGAAGGGGAATGTTTACGATGACATCCGTCCCAATTTTTGAGGCCACATTCCATTTTTTGGAGGTCATAGAATCAGCAATATTAAAAGCCTCTAATCTAACTCTATTTTACAAAAAAAAAAAAAAAAAAACAGCTTCAGAGACAACCACCTCCTATCCCCACATTCTTTTGACCCATTTTTTTGATGCATCAGCCGCCTATGTTAGCGAATAATCAAACATCAAATGTAAAAAGATTGCTACATTATGATGACATTTTTAAGGGTAAAATGACTCTATTACCTACATCTAAAACCTTACTAAATGACATACTTCGGTAAACTGTTTTGGAGAACTTTGTGAGCATATTCTCGTAGGTATTTCTGAAAGACTATGGTTAGCTGGAGAAGGGGTTGCCCAACACTTAACTGGGAACACTGAACAAGGCACTTTTTATAGAAAACAAAGAGGTCCGCACAAGATGGTAAGACACTTGCTTGGTCGACTTCAGGACGAGGTAGTTCAGACTTTTGAGAATCTTCTATGAAGCCATTCATCAATTGAGCTAGATTTCTGAAAAATGATTTGTTGAAACACTTATTTTAAAGGCATTAATATTATGAACATTACATTAACATCAATATATCAGGGAATATCAAACTAACATATTGTTTACCAACAAAATTAAAATTAGTTTGATTCTGTTTTACAGTTTTTTGATAAAGGCTCCTAAAAGTTCATTATAAATTACGATATTACTTTGCATGACCTATCATGTACGAAATAAGCAAAGTCGGCCAGCATGCCGGAAAATCCAAATTTTTCGGCATGCAAATTAAATTTTTTTTTTTTTTTTTTTGCAAAAAAAAAAAAAAAATGTAAATTGGAAAAATTTATTTGGTCAAAATTATAAAAATTCAAAGTTAAACAATAAGCAAAATAAAATTAATACAATAGTTATTAATGTAGGACATTCAGTATAGATTTAGTTATATTCCAATAAAAGAATTGCTTCAGAAACCATCATAGCAATTGTGTTTCATTTTTAATTTTAGCTATAAATTAGCTTAAGCTCCAATTAGAAAAGTAAACTTGTTTTTTTATTCATTGAATAGCTGTATTAAATTTTTATGTCATTGTAAAATATTTTAATTTTAGAATTATAAATGGTTGTGTTGTTTTATTAATTTTTTAAAAAATTATTCTAAATCAATTAGATTTTTTTTACAAGAATTATTAGAATAACATTTTTAATAAATATTTTTACAAAATTAACTTATTTAATAATAAAATACAATAATATATAGAACTCACATAACTTCATATCACACAAGGGTTATTGAAACCTTGGTGAATCTCGAATTCTGCGGAATACCCCCACTGATGTGGGGTAATATGATAATTTGATACTACAAAATGAAAATACCTTACATATTCATTGATATTTTTCAAACATAAATATCCTGGAATTCAAATGGCCTGGCTTAGTAATTCATGAAGAAATAGTTTTAAATGTGTATATCACATTTTGGTGGTGATTAATTGTTTTGTAACTCTTCTTAAGGCAGGGAAAGAAAAAAAAAATTTGAATTTTGACATCTAGAATTCAAATTATGTTTTTCGCAATCACGAGTGTGTGTGTGTATGTAGGCATCTGTGTTTGTGTCCAGGCATGAGTGTATGGGTATGTGTGTTGTGTGTATGTGTGTTTGTGGGGGGGGGTATCTGTGGGGGGGTTTATGTGCTTGTGTATCTGTATGTGTGTGTAGGTGTATGTACGTATATATGTGTGTAGGTGTGTGTATGTACGCGTTTGTGTGTAGGATATGGAAGCAACCTCGAGACGGCTTTGGCTAGAGGAGCACCATCGTGAGGAGCCGGTCGACGGTGATGCTGCAGAGGGTGCTGGCGGAAAAATAAAATCATAGGAATGCTAAAAACAGTCAAATGAAAGCAATAAGCAATCGTGATTGCTCAAAAAAAAGAAAAAAAAAAAAAAACAGACAAAACACACCTGAACTTGTTTATGATGCAAAATGATTTTATATTCTGCAGAATTGGAGAAAATTGTTTGTTCCTAAGATCTAAACACTGATAGAAAAATCAACTGAAAAACAATTTAACATGCAGTACAATTGAGGACGGTATAATCAGAGTAATTTTGTTTAAAAAAAATGATATAATAAGAAAGGCAACAGCACAAAACATTAGAAACATTACAATATCTTAGAAACTTACCGATCTTGATATTCAACATAAATTGTTAGATGAGGTTCGAAACAACGAGATATGATGCCTTGGAATGGATTAGTAATTTTCATGATGGATGACTAAATGGACAAGTCAAAGTGTTAAAGTAGCTTAATGTTTCAAATAATATTTATTTTTTGCAGTTCAAATACATTTATAATTATCAGAAGCTTTCTGATACAAATAATAAAAACTCATTCCAAATTTTTGATCATTCATTATGAGTGAATCAGGGCCGTAATCAGACTTTTGTTTTGTGGAGGGTTTTACCAACACAACTCTTGGGAAATCCACATGATCAAAAAAATTCAGTTTTATTCGTTTATTCTATTGGTTTTTGCTACATTAAATTGTTTAAATTGGAGGATGCTAATTTAAGGACATTGATATAAGCAAATATAAAAGTTCTATTAAATGAAAAAGTAAAAAAAAATGATGTGTCCATTATGTTACACATAAACAATGTAAAATGTAGAGTTTTGCGCTTTCAAATGTAAAGCCTTTTGGTGTGTTTGTAGCAGTATTTGAAATCTAAAGAAAAATGCTGTGTTGTTTTATAAAAATGACATTCACAATAATTTCATTTTTAAAGAAAATTTTTAAAAATAAATAAATTACGAAAAAATAAAACAGCAGTAATAAATAACGTTTTACAGCATTTCTTATTAACTTATTTATTTTTCAGCAGTAATAAGTTTTTCAGAAAAAAATTATAATAAAAAACATGTTTTGGAATGATTTTGAAAATTTTCAGAGGAGGTTTAAACTCTAAAAACCCACCCTTTAAATACGCCATGAAGTGAATACATAATTCAGGTGAATCAATGGTGTCTTACTAAAAGAATGCAGATGAAAATATCTGCACACACACACACACACTCAGTTATTAAAGACTTGTTAAGACTCCCCCCCCCCTTTCCAACAGATTTGCCTCTGCATAACAATGTGAATTTTCTAGTATCTGCAATTGAGAATTTCTTTATGTGGTTATTTTTTTAAACCTCAGAGATGTAATAACTGGATTATCACAAATGTGCTGTAGGCAGGGACGTGCACAGAAATTTTGGGCTCCGTCACAAATGACTTTTCCAGTCCCCCTCCATATTGTTTATCCCTATATTTCCTGCCTAGTTTTAAAAACATTGGGCCCCCTTCAGGCTAGAGCCCGGGCCAACAGGTGTCTCTTCTCCCCCTCTGTGCACGCCCCTGGCTGTAGGGCATCATATACCACAAAACTGAAAACTGGAGGAAAAGGAAGGTATCCTATGACCTGGTGGCAATATTTTTACCTTATAAAAACCCAAGTTTATCAGGGTGCTTGTGCCCTTAGGACCAAGATTGAATAGAATTCAGCAACAGCCTTGAATAAAAGGAAATTTATAATGAAGGGTTTAATAAAATGCTTTTATGCACATTGACCTTTTGAAAGAAAAGTTTGGGTGGAAATACATTGCAGTGAAAATTGATTACTTTATAGGCTTTGTCATAAGAACTAAGGAGTTTATTTTTTTAAACCTTTTTTTCGTTATACATTTACAGAAAATATAAACTTTAAAACAAGTGTTCAGATCTGCACAAATGATTCATTTGACAAAACTTAATTTTAGACATATAAACCGATAACACCTTCCCATTTCCGTAACTAAATTCAAGATTTCATGCAACTAACGGACTAAAGATGTACTTACCTTTTCAGCAGAAGTGCTCTCTGGCGAACCTTCCTCTTTTTTGATATCTTCCTTAAATGGATTTGTCTCATCAGGTTCTTCAAATGGATTAGAAGTCTGAAAAATAATAATGAAAAGGAATCAGTTATGAAAATATCTCGTTAATCTGAAAAATCACCATATTAACTTTTCCAATTTTATACTGCTAATAAACACCAAGGACATTTTCACAAGATTATGAATTGGCATGAATGTAAGGGTTAGATCATCCAGGATATATTCGAAATTGTTAACTTTCTGACCCCTAATGGAGGAGAGATAAATCTTTGAAATAGAAATTGACCATCACTAGTCTGAAAGCTATTTTGATTTCACCACCCAAACCAAGACTAATAACTCCAAAAGCTGAAACACGTGAATGAAAGTATTTGGCAAATGAACAACACAAAATGTAATCAAATACCAGGGCAGTTATGAAATCGCCAATCGTGTGCCTTATCCATCTCAAAATATGATATGAGATTAATTTATCTAGTTGTCTGAAAGTATGATGGACATTGGACATTTGTCAAACCAATGAATTAGAATTTTTGTACAGCTGTGAAGTGGAACAAAAATGACTTAAGAAAGCGATTTAACTTCATAAGGACCTAACTGTTCCTACAACTTCAATCTTTCTTGCATTTGTCCTTTTGTCCATGTCAGTAGTTGGCCTTAACTGACAAAATCCAACCATTAACCTTTTTCACTCGATTTTTCGTTACTTTCAACTAATTATATGCTTGAACTCAGTCATTGAACTCTTATTCTTTATGTTGCTTACAAATGGATGTCAAAATACTTCAGTGCACAAAAAATAAGCAGTAAGATTTGTGAGATTTCTGATGTACCAGTTAAAACAAGTTAATCTGTTGGGATAGTTACATTGGGATCCTGCCAATCAAGGGTTAAGAGTTACAATCTAAACTACTTGGCAGTAGTGAATTTTGATTGACTGCAAATCCATTTTTTCCCCTCTACAATGGACCAAAGAAACAAACTGCATTTCAATATGTAATCTGCATTTAACTAGTAAGTAGTTGTCCACTAAACACACAAAAATTAAAATCTCTGCAAAATAAAAACACATTGGAATTCCTAAGAATAAAAAGAATTTAAGTTCAAATGAAAAAAAGACGTAATTTTACAAGACATCAATCAATCAGGTTGATTTAAGATTGTGTGCTTTAGAAATGAGCTAGCTCCCTAGACCGCCAATAAAGAGTACATAAATCACTTCTCTTGAGGTTTATGACTCCAATCCTGGACAGACAAGCAAGTTGAATTTATTATCTTTGTCAGTATGATTTCCATGAGAAAAAAAAAAGAAAAAGATTCAGTGAACAAACTTTGGCAAATATATTAATAATAGCCACCACATGCAGTGGCGGATTGGATGAAAAAATCGGCCCTGGCATTAGGAGACAGCCCCATAGCTTTTATAGATATTAAATTTGACCTAATGACTGGAATATCACTTAAATTTGAGGAAATTATTCTTAACAACTAAATATGTTTAATTTAAACGAAAGTTAACAAATAGGAACACTTCTGCTCTTTAATGGTGAACAAATTGATGCAGTATAAGCTGAACCTTATTTTGGGGGAATATTTTGATTGTAATTGTCCATTTAAGTACTTTTATAATGCCCGAAACTTGGTTGAATATGGCCGTAATGCTTGACTAGTATGTCCTTTTCTGCAGTCACAACAAACAACTTAATTTCCCTGTTTTCTGAAACTGATCTAGCGATGTTCATAGATGAAAGACTTGGGCCGTCTTAGAACGTGATGAGTCCCTCGACACAAACATACATTATTGGGCCTTATCATAAACATTCCTTTTTTTATACTGCCATACCCTGACGACCCCCAGACTCGATACGATGTCAATAACCTGGTGGGAGGGGTCAGGTACAAGTTTGGCAACCCTTAAATTTTTTTTTCAAACGCATATATCAATACAAAAAGAGAGAGTCAACTTAGGTTTCTGGCTTCTGGGAGTCATTAAAGTATTAGCAGTATAAGCTTAATGGAAAGATTAACATTGAGTCTGAAATAGGGGGTCCAGGGGGCATCTCCCCTGGAAAATTTTTGAAATTGTAGTCTTAAAAACTCAATTTTAGACAATATTTGGTGATATTAGGAGAGCGTAGGTTCAGGGTTTCTCCTGCTGCAATTTTTCGGAAGTGAAAATTAAAAAACCAAATTTTAAATTATCTTCGAGTATATGCTATGAAGAGCGGTTCCGGGGGTTCTTCTCTGAAACTTTTAAAATATATTAGCTCTGAAAACGCAATTTTAGAAGATCTTTGGTGATTTTAAGTTGAGATAAATTCTGAGGCCATCCATCACAAAATTTTCAAATTGAAGTCTTAAAACCCTTTTTTGGTAAAGACTAGGGCACCGGCAGTTACTTGAAAGTTAAGTTCCGAAAACGAAATTTTTGCTGACCTTCAGTGATGTAAGGAAAAGGAGTTTTCAGGAGGCTCACCCCGGAAAATTTTCGAAACTGAAGCACTAAAAACGAGATTTAAAACGTTCTTCATTGATGATGCCGAGAGAGGAGGGGATGGAGCACTTTTCCAGAAAATTTTTGATACTGTTAATTTAAAAACACAGTTTTAGACCATCTTTGAGAATGTTAAAAAAATGGTAGAGGTTCCAGTGCTTTCCTCCAGCAAATTTTCGAAATTGAAATGTTATGGCGGGAGTGGATTCGGCTGTTCTCTTATGAAGTTATTCAAAATTGAAGCTCAAAATTTTAAATTTTACACGATCTTCGATGATATTAGGAGGGGGGGGGGGGAGGTTCTTGGGACCACCAGAATTCTTTTGACATTGGTTTTTATCAACTTCTTTTCTTTTTTAACTGAGAGCCCGAAACCGTGAGTTTGTACAGCGAACAGAATACTTTGTTTCGTCAAAAAATGTTTGAATCTCACATTTCGGCAGCCTTTGGTTTGGTAATGTTTGTAGGGTCTTTCATGCTCCTCAATGGTATTTTGAAACTGCATTTTGTTAAGTAATTTTATGGAAAAAAAATATTTTGTCACTTTTATTCCAATTGTTATAAACAGAGTCGCCAAGAGCAAAAGGGGAAACAAATGACATAGGTCAATTTTTTTCACATTCCCCCTTTTACACCTTTCACCATTAGGATATTTTACCATCTGCACGAGTCCAATTCCGAGCCAGGCCCCTATTCTCAAACTAAGCTGACATGACTTCACGTCGGCCCTTGTTGTAAGATGCACTTTAGAGCAATTGTGAATTGTCATTTATAAATAAAAGCGTCAAAGAAACAAAAAGTATTTTAACTTTTTACGACCACTAAGGTTTCCCTGTTTTTTTTTTTAATTTATTCATTTATTTTTTATTACACCACTAAAAATGTATTGACAACCGCCAAGGCCTGACAAACTAAAAGTGAAGCTCTAGGGTGACATTAATTTGGAAGCCCCCTGAAGACTATGCAGTGTTTGATTTACATTTTTAAAGCACGAATGCACTTTTGGAGGCCTCTTTGTCTAATCACACAACTATGTATAAATCACTTATGTGCATTTATGAAACTCCTTTGGGCCCCCTCATAATTGTGACCAAGGAAATTCGTTACTGGCAGAATGATTAAAAATTCCCCTTTAAAGAAGTTTTTTCCAAGTCATAACTAATTTTTTTTTTAAATACATGTATTTTTCATATCATTCAAATGCTATGCATACTTCTTTGAAAAATTTGGGGCGCCTTTGGAACATGGGGTCCCAGGGCTAAGCCTACTCAGCTTATGTAGTAATCAGGCACTGGGCAGCCCCATTTCAGAAATTTCCTCTCCACCCCCTCCTGGTGACGGCCCTGCCTCTCTCCACTCGCAAGTTTAAGCCCATGCGTAAAGAGGAGCTGTGGATGTGTTTTGCATTATTCTAAACACATGCGCGCAAAATTTACATTTTGCTGCTAGTACAGGCCCGAAATACTTTGCTGTTAGTTGATCGGCCCGAAGCATGACCAGCCCACCGGGCAAATGCCCGGTTGTCCGCCGGCTGTATCCGCTACTGACCACATGCTAGATTAGCTGCCTTCATTGATGTACTTTTGGGGGGGGGGGGGGGGTTCTTCTCCTTCTTGCCACTTGGTGTACTTCGGGAGCTTCGCCACTTTTGCTGCCTTTGATGTTACATTAATTAATGAGCAGACCATTGATATTCACTGCAGCACATCAATATAACCATTCCAAGTTCCACTTTGACTTACACTGTGTAACTTAACCATTAAATCAAACTACTCTAAGATCCACTTTTCTCCCACTACCGATACACTTCTGCTTTAAGTAGAGAGAGAAATTATAAACAACTTGCCAGTTGGAAATGAAGAATCGCTGAGGAAAAAAAAATAATGCAAATGAAAAGCCCTTCAGAATTGACTTTTAAACTAATATTTCTGCTAATTAAAGATGTAGAATAATATAACCTGGCCGAACATGTTGCCTGAAAAATTACAAAAAATTACTTGTTTAGAGCGTCAAGTCTCTAGCATTCAGAAGTTACAGTGACATAAATAGATATACATAGATACTCTCTCGTCTTAATATATCAGACGAAACACTATTCCAATGCAATAAATAAAAGACAATAACATGAAAGTGCACTGATTTTAAACTTAGTAATATATGTAGTTGCATGAAAGTGCAGCAACATTGAAATCTACCCTTGCACTTCTATTCATATTTTAAAAAGAAAGAAAGAAACCTTCATAGCAAAATAAAAATGAAATTAACCATAACCTAAAAACATCAAAGGATATATAGTGAGTGCACATCAAAGGTTTAAAATTCATAAATGATTATTTTTACACAGATTACTGCAGTAAAATAGATCCATTTTGTTAAGGCATTAATTTGAAATAAAAAATTTTTTAAAGGTATTTTTGTCATTGCTCTTATCCCTCATGCTGAAGAGAGTTCTTTATAATTTTTTAGTACTGTAAATTTGTCTCAGTTAGATTTCTTTAATTGTATAGTTATAAAAGTCTTCCTTTTTTTTAAATAGGTTATTTTGCACCAGTGAATAAATAAAAATAAATTATCTTAAAAATTCAAAAGGAAAAGAAGGTCTTTTTACCTCACTATTTGTTGCTTGGTTAATTGCAGATGCATCTAAAGTTATTCCAGAGAAACGACGAGACAAAAGTGATTCAAAGTTTGTTGTTTTCTCAATAGCAAACAGCAACAATTGAACATTTAATTCAGATTTTCTAGAGACCATAATTTTCCCGAGTTCTTTCCTAGAAAAATCATTTGTACACTTATTTTCGATAATGAACAATATACAGTGAAACCTGTGTATAACAATACTGTCTAAAACAATAAACCTGTCTATAACGATATCTCCCTTGGTTCCAGCAAAATGTCAGCATAATCATATTTTTTAGGTCCCAACAGTATTGTTCTAGACAGGTTTTACTGTAATAATTTTGTACAGCGAAGCAATTTAATTTGAGAAGGTCATTTATAGCTCAAGCCAAAAAACAAGCATGTCCAAACAACGTACACATACAATAATTACTTTAATTCATAACCTTTTATTTCTGGATCCTATCAATTAAAAAAAAAAGAAAAAAAAATGCTGTTAATGTGTTTTTTTTTTTTTTTAAATTTATGAATCATCTCTCCTGCATGAACTATCATTGTCTGTATATGTATGCTTTTCTTTAGTCACACCTTCAGTTCTTAAAATGTATACCATATATTTATTTAAAACACTAGAAAGTTACTTAACAAAACTTTTGGTAGGTGTTCAGATAAAAAAAGAGACTATTTAATAACATTCAAGTTGCACGAAATTTCAACAATGTAATAGAATACCTTCAAAATTTATTCCAAAGCAAAAAATAGGAGACAGATATTTTTAAAATATCATTTTAGCAGAATATTTATTTTAAATCACACAAAGACCAAAATTTTGACTGCAGTTGTGTAAAAAAGCCATTGTGCAGTAGGGTAGTCATTCAATAAAAGTATGTGACTAGGTATCTTTCCACAATAAACCTTTTGATCACCAATGGTTTGCGTATTATGTTGAAAATACACTATATTCTGTTAATGGAAAGGATAGACCGAAAGCAAACAAATAGGATGCCAGAAGGCCACTTTTGAGAATTTTCTGAAATTAAAAAAAAAAAAAAGCAATACTTTTTGCATTTACCGTCTGCTTGGCACGAATTTGTTCACGTCTGAGCCAAACATATGATTGATGGCACTAAATGATGCATCCCATAAATCCCATTGTTTATATCTAGTCTCTCTTTTTGGTGAACATCATCTAGATTGCTTAGGAGGACTGGTTGCTGGCAAAGAATAGTTTAGTTGAGTTTACAGGCATGCTGATTGACTTTAAAACGCTTGATTAGTTTTGCCAAAGAATATTTGAATTTTAAGCAAGTTAATTTTTAGGAGAAAAAAGCTACAAATATATTGAAACCCTAATTATAAGAGTTTCTGTTTTAATCAGGCTATAAATTTTTCTAGAATTTTTTCTTTCTTTCTTTCTTTTTTTTTTGGTATTTTCCACTTTTAAAGCTACTGAGGAAAACAACTGAACAAGTCTCATAAACACTTAAGAAAAAAAAGTCCTCAGAAGCATAACTAGAGGTTGGCAGGAGTGGCTCTTGCCAGGGTCGTAGCAGCCAGAAGGGCGGCATTTTGACTGATTTCCAAAAATTTTTTTAAAAATTAAGAGATTTTTTTTTTTTTTTTTTTAATTACAGAATTTGAAAAATGTAAAAAATGTGTTTAAAATTTTTTTAAAAAAAATTGCAATAAAAAGAGCAAGAGGGGATATATATATTTAAAGGTGAAAAAAACCTGTAGTCAATGAGTAAGGCATTGGTTTTTGAACCACTGATATAATATTATACAAAACTTTTCTTTTGGACAAAGAAGTTTTTTTTCCTCTCAAAAATAAGACAAAATAATGAAAAATTGATAAGACTTCCCTGGGCAGCACAAATTGCGACCCACCCAACAGCCAGTAGCGTACCAAGGGGTTGGCAGGAGGTCTCGCCAGGGGTGCTACAGCCAGGGAGTGGTATTTCGACAGATAAAAATGCTTTTATAAATAAATTTTTTAAAAAATAATAATAAAATTTGCAAGAAAAAGAGCTAGAGGAACAAAGTGAATCCTTAATTCTCAAAAAAAAGGGAGGGGGGGATTTTACCCGTGGCATGAAATTCTATTTAGATTCATTGAGTTAGCTAAAGTTTTTAGCTAAGCACACAATTTGTATACCAGGGAGCGGTTAGTGGAGGGCTTACTATGCCGGACGATTCCAATTTTTCGGGAAGGGGGCAACATTTTGTCGTGTTATAGCTTAAAGTGTATAATTTTTCTTAGGCTACGTATTTACCCTCATTATAATAAATAATCTAAGCATAAAAAGCCTTATTTGAACAAAATATTGGGAGGCCTGAATTAGCGAATATATAGTGCTTTTATTTTGCCTGCATGTAAATGGTTTTTTTTAAACTCAATTTCAGATTAGCAATGCTTTTTGCATTTGCTTTGCTTTCCTAATTATAATAGAATTTTTTAAACACTTTGATTTTTATTTGAAAAAAAAAACTTAATTTTTCTTTCTTTCTTTCTTTTAGTAAATGTGTAAATTATGCTTATTATACATTCTCCTATTGGTTTGAAACAAGTTCTATTAAAAGTTAAAGCTATTTTGAAAAAAAAAAAAAGTACATTGCTATAAACGGAACTGAAAAATGTTTCTTCTCATTTGGTTCAAGAATGTACATTGTTTATATTTATTAATGAACTGCAAATATTATTGGTTTTATTGAATTTATGTGAAATGGTGGGGGGGGGGGGGAGAACTAAAATTTTTGAGAAGGTGAAAATTCTCAATTCACTGAATGAAATCCCAATTTTACGGAATGATAAAATATTTGAGCATGTACTCATATACATACATTTCATGTACTGAGAAGGAACATTGGGCATCATTAAAAACTATTTTAAAAAAAAAGGAAAGAAAATTAGAATATTTAAGTTGCAATACTGTATCCTAATTTTTCCAGCCAATTAGTCAATGCCCACCCCCAAATTGGTGGGGGAGGTCATGGTGACCTCCAGTGACTTCCCATCGAGGCGACCTGGGGGGGGGGGGGTAATTTCTTAAGTTCGCCAGACCCTGTAGATACGCTACTGACTGCACTGTTCCTTTAACTTTTCATTGTATGACCCAACTGTCTAGCTCTTCTTTCTTTTGAAAGAAAGCAGTGATGCAGAGTTCAGAATTTAGTGAATCTCTCATTTTTAGAATCCAGCATTTTGTGAACTTTGCAAAACCGACTGTTTGCAAGTTGTCTGTTTAAAGACTTTCGGAAAGTGGAAGTCCATAAACAAACCCCACAACCTTTAAAAAGAATTAATCCTAACATACTTTTATGAACAATAAGCAAATTATAACTAAATAGTTTGTTTAATATGATCCCGACCAACATTGTAACATAGCAATGCAAATTTTAAACAGAATGATTTAAAGTATAGAAACAATAAATTAACCTTTTCTCTATGGCACTAATACAAAAGTTGCACAGTGAAAAATAATGTTTTAACAACTTTGTCAAATCTTTTTTTTTTTTTTTTTATTCAAGGAAAATTGTAAGAGGTTAAAAGTCATGTTATAAGAACACTAAAATCAAATACCTTGTAATATGACAAAATTCTACAGCTATGAGTTCACTAACTTCCCAATCAGGAGGAAACATGCGACCAAATTTTTCTTCAAATTCAATTAGATGCTTTTTTAACCATGAATACCTTTTATCAATTTTATCTAACCATGCAATCTAGAAAACAAATAGAAGTGTTGCATAATGAAATTCTAACATTTAGTAATTATTTTTGAAAATACATTTTTGAAATTTCTTCTTTCATTGCTTATGAAATAATTTACCACGTTTATGCCCATTAGGAACCCCATTTCTGACAGATTTTGTGCTTTTTATTGATACCCAAGCATTTTAAGAAATTTTTCGTAGGTTCATTTCAGGGGGGGGATTCTTTAGCATGACCCCCCCCCCCATAAAATGGTAGTCTGTATCCTCTCCTGTGAACAGGTTATAGCACTTACCAATACAGATGATTTTCAACAAAGAATGCAGTTGCATATTATGAAACGTTTTTTCCACAAACGAGGAGCTGTGATGCAAAAGCAAGGATATCCACAAAAATACTGTTATGATTTCGATGAAACATCAAACCTTCTTTGAATGACAACACAGTTCTTGAGAAAAGCACAGGAGATTTATTTACAGCTTTGTACAGGAAATGTAGTTACAACTGCTAAATCAATCATCAGCAATTAAGCAAATATCAATTTAACACCATAAACTCAACAAAGGCACATGTATTTACATCCAAATAACGCAAGAACACAGCGCAAATGCCTCACAATAAACAGAGCAACGGCTCAGACGAATCTCAGACAGTTAAAAAGCATAACTGACTCTCCTCTCATTCACAAGAAGCCCGGAGTTTTATAACAGCAAAGAAATTTCAAGAAAATCATACAACAATCTACCACTTTCTAATTTTTTTTTTTTTTTTTAAATTCCATTCACAAATCCTTTATCATGCTGAAATGGGGGCCCGTATACTTCCGTCGAATGTACATTACCAGAAACTATTTACAGGTTACTTACTAAGATAATTTTAGATGAAAAATAATGGAATAAACGCCAAATTTAGCCAGATTACAACAAATTAATCACAAAAATAATTACTATTTACAGAATTTTTAACAATACAAAGTTGAGGTAATGAATGATTTTTATTTGTCAGTTTCACTCTCATGCAGTAGTGTGGCTAGAGCACACTAATAATCTTGACACTGAGCTGAAACCACATGGATTCAATGTTAACTATAGCATTTTCAACAGTAACGGAAAAGTAATTCCAGTGTAAAAATATTTTTAAGCACCTTACTCAATTGAAAGCAACACAGGTTAAGTAGTATAGCTAAAAAGTTGATTACAAATCAAAGTCTAAAGAATCGTGATGGTGATTGAACTAGTAGAATATCTGTAGGGAAAAAAGAAGTTAAATGGAAGAGAAAGTCATTTAATCACAAAAAAGTTGAAGAGAAGTTATTTGCATTCTGATTTTAATATTACAAAACTTTTCAATGAATACAACAACTCTATTGATGTAATGTTGCAAGTAAAAAAGTCTATGTTTTGTAGAGTATTTTGCGAGTTTAACATCACCTTTAACTCACCAGCTAGTGATATTTTCAGCTATTGCAACAGCTTTTATAGGAAATTGAAACTACCGGACTGTGTATCAGTTTGTTAACTTTTTTTTTTGGGGGGGGGGGGGGTAAATAAATTGAGAAAACAAATTATCTAGGCAGAAGAGAACATATCCCAACCTAGTTCAATCCTACACATCCACTTTGTTCGAACAAAAAACAACACATCCCCAATATTTAACATTTAATAATTAGCATATTTCTATCAAAACATAGTGTAAAATAATAACATTAAGTACAAACTGAACAATATTTACAACATTTTGTTGGTGTAAAGTCCAACATTAAATAAATAATAGTATTTGGATTTTTCCAGATTTTTCTTTAAAGTGGACCTGCATGGCACCTCCTTAAATGTTGAAACATCATTCCTGTAGTGATTTATTTGTATAAAAAGACCTATAACCCTAGACATACAAGTGTACCCTGAGAAAGAAGAATTCATAAGCTAATATACATCAGGGTGAACAAAAGGTCCTAACACCAGCCCTATGCAGTTATTCCAGCATAAAACCATTCTAACCGTATAGATGGGATAATGACATCTATTCAGTGATGAAAATTTTGTTTCCAGTTTCTTCTTTCTATAGTTAAAAATGCTTGCACAGTACTTTTCCTCCCCATTAAATACAGCAAAAGTGTTGTTTTAATCTAAGCAGAGCAGCCATTTTTAAATGCATTTGAAATTTTGTGCCAGACAATGTAACGTCAGATGAAAACTTTTGCATTGGTGCTCTGGATTTGGCCATTAGAGGGCGCCTGTGATGCAGGGAGTGTTATTGCTGCTAATTTGATAAGTGTTTTCTTACTATAATTTTTCATTATTACTGTCTAGTTTTAGGTTTTTTTACTTCACTTTATCATGTAATTTAGTTTTATTGTGTTTTGGGGGCTCATTTTTGCTGTTATTGTATTCTTGAAGTGTTTTTGCATTTTTTGGAGCTAAGCCTAACATGTGGTGATCTCCTGGTTTTTGATCTTGTGTGCTTTATTGGGTGTAGCAACTCTGTTTATTTACTGCTGTTTTTAATATTTATTCTGTGTTTTTTTGCATTTTTATCTTTCTGTTTTGCCTTTTGGAACATATTCACCGAGTAGAAATGGGTGTTATATGCATTATGAAAGAGGTAAAGAGTGGGAAGGGGGACAGGTGGATCTCTTGTGATTTATGTCATATGTTCTGCCTGTATAAGGGGGAAAATGAGTCTGTTTTTGAGGAGGATTATATTTGCACTAAATGTGCTGAACTCTCAGACTTAAGACTTAAGATGCTAGTTTTGGAAGCCCAGTTAGCATTAGGGTGTAAGCCAGTTGTAGAGGGTATAAATGTTCCAGAGTTTCAGGGGGAAGTTTCAAATGAGGAGTTAGATTGGGAAACTAAAGGTGTAATTTTGGGGGACTCTATGGTAAGGGAGGTGGGTAACACAGTTGGGAGAGTAAAGCGTAAGGTGGCTAGGTGTTGTTTACCAGGGGCTCGGGTAAAAGACGTTATGGTTGCTGAAAAGAAGGGAGTATTGAATAAGGAGGACATGGTTACTTTGTGGGTGGGAACAAATGATGTAGGCCACAGTAAAAATGAGGAGTTTTCTAGGGAATGGGAATCCCTGTTGGATAAAGCAACCAGCTTTTCGACGAATGTCCAAGGGGTTGGTTTGCTTCCCAGGTATGGAGTGCATAGGAGCTGGCTAAATCAACGTGCGAGGTGTATGAACTTGCTACTGAAGTCAATTTGCGAAAAGCGCAGTATCAGGTTCATTGATGTATGGAGTCATTGTAAACGGGATTGGATTGCTAGGGATGGCCTGCATCTGAGCTCTACAGGGGTCAAAATGGTTAGTAGATTAATTTTAAGGGCTTCGGAGTCAAAAAACTAAGTTGGAATGGGGGGAATGGTTCAAGCATCAGGTATCGAGAGAATGAAATTTTTTTGGGTATTGCTAGAAATGGAAATAAAGTGATGAACAAGAGTAGTAATGTTAACAATTGTAATTTAGGAAATTTCAGGGTGTTAAATAAAAGCAACTTAGGCATGCGCAAAGTTTTCTATACCAATGCTCGCAGTATTAGGAACAAGATGGATGAATTGAAAAGCATAGTTATGGATGAGAAGTTGGATGTTATTGGAATTACAGAGACATGGGCTACCGAATCTGATGCAGAGTTATTACATATTGCTGGGTATAATTTGTTCAGACAGGATAGAGTAGGTAAAAGAGGTGGTGGGGTTTTATTTTATGTTAGAGACAATTTTATTTGCAATGAATTGGTCATAAATGATAAGCCTACTGATATTGATATGGTTTGGCTGGAGCTGATGAGCAGTAAGGGCAAAAAGCTACGGTTTGGAAACATTTATAGGCCACCTAATTCAAACCAGGCACAAGATGAACAGATGTACCGTATTATTAGTGACATGTCCAGTAAGGGATCCGTTATCATAATGGGGGATTTCAATTTTCCGGGTATTGATTGGAATAATTTTTATTCTGGTAATGGCAAAGAAGAGGAATTTTTAAAAGTAATTGGTGACTGTTTCTTAGATCAAGTTGTAACTCAGGGAACTCGAGAGGAGGCAATTTTGGATCTAGTTTTTTGTGACATAGGTAGTTTTGTTCAGGGGTTGAGTGTAGGGGAGCATATTGGAGATAGTGATCATAACAGCATTAGGTTCCGGGTTAAATTTGAAGTGTGCAAAGATGATAATTTTATGTTTGTGCCCAATTTCAGAAACACTGATTTTGTTGCACTTGGGCAGAGCTTGAAAGAGGTTTTTCGTCAGGGTTGGAAAATAGCGACGTAGATCAGCAATGGACGGAATTTAAGGATAAACTTGCTAAAACCGTTGGGGACTATGTTCCATTTAGGAGAAAAGGTGTTAGTACCAAAATTTGGCCCATGTGGTTCTCCAGGGAGACTAAAGAAGCTCTTAATTATAAGCAAGCCACTTTTCGTAAGTTTAAAGAAACTGGTCAGAGTGCGGAGAGACTCCAGTACAGTAAGGCAAGGCGAAATTTTAAGTATTTGGTACGGATTCAGAAAAGGGAATTGGAGCAAAGGCTGGCAGATGACATTGATGGGAATCCTAAGAGGTTTTTTGCTTACGCTAATTCTGGGAAAGCTCGAAACAGTCAAATTGGGCCTTTGGTTGATGAGTATGGAAATTTAATCCAAAACGATAGGGATATTGCAAATGTTCTAAATAACTTTTTTTCCAGTGTGTTTAACGATAACTGTATCTCAACAGTTGACACTAACAAGACACAAGCTATTATACAGCTTGAGGATTTTGTATTTTCCAGGGAGGAGGTTTTATTTCATTTGAAAAAGATTAAAGCAACTAAAGCTCCGGGACCAGATAATATTTATCCAAAAATTTTAGTAGAATGTGCAGAGGAATTAGTGGATGTTATTTTGAATATTTTCAATGCTTCTTATAACTCGGGGACGGTGCCAGAGGACAGGAAGCTGGCTAACATAACACCACTCTTCAAGAAGGGGTCTAAAGGTATTGCTGGGAATTATAGACCTGTAAGTTTGACTTCGGTGATTTGTAAGATTTTCGAAACTTTGATCAAAATTAAGATCATGATGTTCGTAGAGACTAATAGTCTGTTGACTAGTTTGCAGTATGGTTTCAGGAAAGGTAAATCCTGTACTAATAATTTATTGCATTTCTACGACATGGTTACCTCAGCTTTAGATAACAAAAAATGTGTGGATGTTGTTTATATTGATTTTCAAAAAGCTTTTGACAAGGTACCGCATGTTGCTCTTCTCAGCAAGTTAGCTGACATTGGAATAGGAGGAAAAACTTTACTTTGGGTAAGAAATTGACTTACTGGTAGGAAGCAAAGAGTAGTTGTGAGAGGAAATCATTCTAATTGGAGTGATGTTTTAAGTGGGGTTCCTCAGGGATCAGTTTTAGGGCCTCTTTTGTTTATTATATTTATGAATGACATCAATGAAAATATTTCTGGAAGCATGAATTGTTTTGCTGACGATGTAAAAGTTATGGGGATTGTCGAAAATGAAGAACAAGTAAAACAGCTGCAAGAGGATTTAGATCATATTACTAAGTGGGCAGATAAATGGGGTATGGCAGTTAATGTAGGGAAATGTCAAGTGCTACACTTAGGTCATGGAAATAAGCGTATGAGATATCGTTTACAGGGTTCAGTCATAAATCAGGCAGAAAGTTCTTCTGCCTTTATATAGGAGTTTAGTAAGACCTCATTTGGAGTATGCTGTTCAGTTTTGGTCGCCTTATCTGAAGAAAGATATTTTTGTATTGGAAAGGGTTCAAAGAAGGGTAACTAAATTAGTAAGGGGACTCTCAGATTTAGATTATGATACCAGACTTAATAGGCTTAACATGTATAGCCTAGAGCAAAGGAGAGTCAGAGGGGACATGATTCAGTTATTTAAATTTATCAAAATGAAAGATGTAAATGGATTAAATTTTTGCGGGGAAAGCAGGACAAGGGGTCATTGTTTTAAGCTATTTAAATCTCAGGCTAACTTGGAAGTCAGGAAAAACTACTACTTTAGCAGGGTCGTGGGCACTTGGAATAGCTTACCGGAAGAGGCGGTAATGAGCAAGGGAGTGGATAGCTTTAAGAGGGCCATTGATCTTCATTGGGGACTAATTAATTGACTAGGACCAGCCTAGCTGGTCCCAGAGCCTGTTGCTGGTCGTCACATTTGTATTTGTATTTGTATTATCACATGTTTTCTAATTCTTTTTTGAATCACCCTGTGTATAAAAAATTGCTTAGTTTCAAAATAAAGATTGCTTAGTAGTCAAAATTTTAAAGAAAAAAAAATTACTTCTAAACACTTAGAAAAGTACAGAAAAAATGTTTAAAATATCTTCATTTTTATTTTTGACAAAATTTAGTGTCTATTGGAAGGGTGACACTAAAATAACAGTGTTCAAAATCAGAAGAAAGATTTTAGAAGAAAATAATAACCTCAAATGAAAAAACACAATATTTATTGAATTCAGCATCATGTTCAAAAATTTTCTGCAATAAAAATAATTAAAAATAGGAACATTTCTTGATGCATGCATGTAATTTCCTTCTCTTCAGAAAATACAACTTTCATTTGACTGATACTATGCTAAATATCATGTACATAGCTGCCAATCTCAAGATAAAAAACATAGGAGCACTTAATTGAAAAAATAGGAGCAACGAGGGTTAAAATAGGAGCACGAAATCATGGCCTGTGCCAAACCTTCCTTCTGTACCGTAAGTTTCCATAAATTCTAAGCACCTTTACAAGGCTTTTCTGAATTTTCATGTTAGATTTTCAACAAAACTACAACCAAGTTGAAAATAAAATTATTTTACGTTAAAAAAGGAACATTACGTAGATACATATTGAAAAGTAAAAAAAAAAAAACATGATTACTGCTTGATTTAATAAAACTGCAACGTTTTTTAAAAATATGCTTTTATACATATCCTACATGTATTGAAAATGCATTGCGTAAAAACGTAACTAAAATCTTTCAAATGACAATATGGCAACTAAGTCAAAAATTCATGTATAAAATTTTGAATTTATTGCATGAAAATAATTTAAAAATAAAAAATCCCCATGGAACTACAATTTAACTGCGAATTTTTAGCACATTCGTGTCCAAAGCAATAAGGATAAGATGAAATTTTAAATAGTAAAACTGTTTTTCATATTTCTCAATAAAATTGTCTAAAATAACCAAAAAAAAAAAAAACCATTTTGCAGCCCATTTTTCTTATTTTCATTAGTTTGCAGTTAAAAGAAACGCCCAATTCTGCTTTGTCTTTAAAAACGAAGGCACTTAAGCATCGTCTAGGTCTACTAACTTCCATCTTGTGAATGACCAAACATGGCGGCTACATTTTACACGTAGCAGAAATGCTCGATGAAAAAACGATGATCTCCGATCGACGCTCCCTCTCAGTGTTTATCCTGACACTAAGTTTCCAAAGCATCAAATTGTCTTCTCTTGTGCATAATTCCTGCCTTTGAGGATAGGGAAATTTCTTTCTTTTCCTCAAAAATCGAAAAGTGAACAAGCAAAGTCAAAAAAAGTTTTTTGGAATAAATCGGATTTTCGGAGTACGCAATAAAAATCGGAGAAACTCCGGGAAAAACGGAGCACTTGGCAGCTATGCATGTATTAACAAAAAGTTCAGTACACACACACAGTTACAATCAATGACAAAAATCAATACATAAATTAAGAGAGAAAATCTCAAAACAAAGAACTTAATTCATTACCAAGACAAGTTCTTTACTTTATACACATCATAAATAAGCAACACAGAATATAAATAAATGTGATTATAATGCAAAATTCTTGTTTAATTCATTTTGAAAACAGAAAGAAAGAAAGAAGATTTATATTAGGTTTATCATAACACACACACACACACACACACACACACACACACACACACATATATATATATATATATATATATATATATATATATATATATATATATATATATATATATATATATATGTTATTGAATACCATTCCTAACCCCCTTTCTTATCAAATAGGTACAGATTAAAAAATAGATTGAAGATACCTTATAAGCAATGCAGTTTTGCTATTTAGTTTTGTAAATGAATTTTACTATCAGGATGCCCTGACTAAAATAATAAGCTCAATAACCCAATTTTATGGATTAACTTGCTTTTTTATGATATTATTACTTAATGAGAAAACCACGGATATTTAATGAGTAAAAAGAATTGAAATGTATGGTTTACATACATAATAGCACTAAAAAATTTTTATGCACCAGAAAACGTTTTCAAAGGCTTAACTTACTTCCTGAGTTTCTTGATATAAATGAGAATATTCAGACAGCTGAATCCCAACAAACCATTTCAATAGTTCTTTCCTACGAAGCAGCATTAAACAGAAAATCATCATGATTGAGTAAACAATTTACATATAGACTATAGAAACTAAAACATTTATTAAGTACAGTAAACTTCTACAAACTACTAAGAATGAAGTTATAGCTCACAAATTGATTTAACTATTTTCATGAGAAATATGTATGTTTAGCAACATGACATCTTTTATCTAATAATTAAAAATAATACAACAGAACTAATATTTCAAAAAACTATTTAAATTCAAGGAATCAAGATATCAGAACATCATTTGGATGTTGCAAATGATAACTGAATACATTAATAACTCTGAATAACACATACAATTTTAAAGCAATATGACTATACTAGCAAAAATACCCGGCATTGAATTCATTTTGAAAAAATAGTAGAATTCATTTTGAAAAAATCGTTCAAATGGTCAGTAATAATTGTGAGAAACAATCGCTACTTTCTTTTGTTTTCTGTTTAACTGAAAGAACTCAAAACACACCGCTTTGACGTCATTAAAAATTGAGCTTCATCCTTACCCATAAAAGTAAGAAAGCAATAAGTATAAAGAACGAAAGAGTATTCATTTAGAAACGAAAGCGCAAAGTGAAGCATATAAAAATTTGAAGAATTTCCAAAATATATCTAACAAAAACAAAGATCACTAAAAAAAAACTGTGCGCTTTATTTACTTAATAGTACACACACAAAAAAAGAAAAAATGCTCTCAACTACGTTTACCTAAGTGTGCAAAAAGTGAGTTTCCAAATGTTTAAATGACTTTAGATTCATGTTTGCTCCAGAGAAACCTTGATTCAAAATTTACATTATGATTACTTTTAATGTTGCTGTTGTTAGGCAACGAATTTTCGAAACAATGGGTTTAATCTTTAATCATTTGATGTGGAAATTACATGACATTTACTGTTTTCAATCACGACGTTCTTAAACTAAGTTTTTTAGCAATAAATTATAGCCTAAGTTGCTCCCTGATAATGTAGCTATCAATGGTGAAAAAATGGCTAAAATCCGTCCAGTTGTTCTGAAGTTTACCCCGGACATCCGGACAGAAGTAGCCCTTTATGTATAAAGAAAAGGATGCAACTCCTAAGAAAGCAATAAATATCATGCTTGCTCCAGAGAGGCCTTGATTCAAAATTTACATTATGATTACTTTTAATGTTCCTGTTGTTAGGCAACGAATTTTCGAAACAATGGGTTTAATCTTTAATCATTTGATGTGGAAATTACATGACACATTTACTGTTTTCGATCACGACGTTCTTAAACTAAGTTTTTTAGCAATAAATTATAGCCTAAGTTGTTCCCCGATAATGTAGCTATCTATGGTGAAAAAATGGTTAAAATCCCTCCAGTAGTTTTGAAGTTTACCCCGGACATCCGGACAGAGATTAGCCCTTTATGTATAAAGACGTAAAAAAGTTTGCTACAAAAAAAAAAAAAATTGCAAGTTGAAATAAATCTACTGTAAAAACAAAAACAAATCAAACCAAAACAAAAATAAAAGTAATCCTACTCCAAATGCAAATATGTTACAATACATGGATAAGATGTGACTTTGTTTTAGGCTTTGCTTAAAGATAAGGTTTCCATCATTGTGTACGTTTTTAGTATAAAATATGTTGAACAATTACTTTTCTTAACTATATTAGTCATGGTGTATAAGAAAAACTGCAAATTTGTTTTGTTTTAAACTGTAATTTTGGAGTAAAAGCAATAGAGTAAAATCTGTTGTACACACAGAAAGAGGGATCAATGTAGTTTTACATGTTAAAGTTCAAATAGTACAATGCACTGTAGTTAAATTTAGAGCAATACATTTTAAAAATGCAAAATTAATTTATTAAAATAAAATCAACTAATTTTAATTAATGATTTTCTTTAAAAACTCACTTGATTCAAATCAATTGATTTAAATCAATGATTTAAAAAAATCACTTGATTTTTAATGATGATTTTAATCACGCTAATTTAAATCAACGAACCCTGGTTTTCATGTTATCATTTGCAGTTTCTCTCGCTTAGCATGGCATTGTATCAATACCATAAATAATAGTGAACAGCTTGAACAGTAGTGTGCCTTCCTAGAAGCAGAATATTAGGAGATCACGTTTTAGCTTTGTGGTCAGGGGTGAACTTACACAAAAAGCAGATTTGGCATTCGCATGGGGAAGCAAGTATTAAAAACTGAATTTGAGCCAAGAAATTTGTATTACATTTAAAAAAAATTAAAGCATGAAACATAGTGTAATAAAGCTCACATATATTTTTAATGCCTTCACAAGTGTGTTTTAAGCATTAGAAATATACCTCAAAAATTTAGTCAAGCATATTTTCAAACTTTATATTTTGAGTTTATAGTATTGTGGGGCAAAAAACAATTGAAAATTAAAAGTACTGCAGTTGAATGCTTTGTAATTTTCTTCTTTTTTATTTTTAAATAGAAAACGTAAATTATTATTACAAATGTTAAAATTCAAAACAATAAGAATTTCTTCTTTCGCTGCCATTTTCCATTTCATCCTTAGAAAGTTAATTTTCCCGTTGAACTGATCAATAAATAGTTCTTCACTGTTCTCATAAACATTTTATTCCTCCAAAACGAACTTTATGCCTTTAAAATATGTCACAGAGTATTTTCACACCTTGAAAAAAACCTTAACATTTCTGATTAAGCCCTCAAATATAAATATCATTTTTTAAATCATATTATTAATGTGTTAATTTTTTAAATTGAACACATAAATAACATGCTCATAAATGAATGAGCATGTTATTTATACGTTCAGTTTAAAAACCTGTCAGTCAAAGAAAATGGCAGACAGTCACTTTTGAGGGTAATAAAAATGCAAAAACAAAGAGGGAAAGAGATAGGAGGAAGCAGCATTAGTCCCATTGAAAAGGAAAGGCATTCGAGGAAATCTGCTCCCTGTTTGAGCAGTGCTGGATCTAGGGGGAGCGAGCCAGGGCTCTTGCCCCAGGCGGCAACTTCAAAAAAGCAGCGAATTTACTCAGATTATGCGTTTTTTCCATTGAAACTTGATATAGAAAGTGAAGGAAGATGGATAAGGGTGTCAGTTTCAAGATTTGCTCCAGTTAGGAAAAATCTAAGATATGGCAAAAAAAAAAACTTTTATAAATCAGTCTTATTTTTTAAGAATAGGCAGATTGATATTACTGTGTATAAATTAATTTTCAATTGCAAGAAAAATAAGTAAATAAATAGGTTTATACTGCTGTGGGCAGGTAAAGGACAGTATCTGCAGAAATGAGATTTTTAAAAAAACGCATTTTTGATTCAATACTAACAGGGAAATACTGGAATTAGATGGGTTTTTTGAGCTTTTTTTTTTCAGCAGAAACCAAATAATCAAGATTGTGCAATAATGCTTAAGAACAATAGATGAAAAAAAAAAAAAAAAAAACAGATACTGCCCATGGCAGTATACTTACTTAACTTTAGGTTCCAAAATTGATACAACCAAACATGCTTCTGCTAACTGTTGACTAGCTGTGAAGTGCTATGAAAAAAAAAAAAAAAAAAAAAAAAACTCATTACTAAATTGTTTAACATTAAGTAACAGCTCACAACACTGAATTACTTCTACGATTATAAATATCTTTACACTATCTATTCTTTTAAAATTCATCATGAACTGTTATTACCTAAATGTTTTATGCCTATGTCCAATCTTTACAGAATACAATGAAATGTATTTTTAAAATTATGTTACACCTAGTATTGTAGTTGGGGGGAGAGAAACACAGGGGAACACCATTCCTTGAAACATTTGGTTTATTATAGCAAAAAAAAAAAAAAAAAAGAAAGAAAAAGAAAACCACAACTTTAAAGGACTCAAACTGCCTTTCTTTATTACTAATAATAAAGCAGAAAGTCTCTCTGTCCGGAGGATGTCTGGATGTCTGTAGGATGTCTGTAGGATATCTGTAGGATGTCTGTGACGCGCATAGCGCCTAAACCGTTCGGCCGATTTTCATGAAATTTGGCACAAAGTTAGTATGTAGCATGAGGGTGTGCACCTCGAAGCGATTTTTCGAAAATTCGATGTGGTTTTTTTTTTATTCCAATTTTAAGAAAAAAACTATCATAAATTACGAAATCATCATAACGTGGAACCGTAACATGGGCACAAGCCAATTGGCGAGATACGAAATTATCATAGCGTGAAACTGTAACGTCGGTACAAGCCAATTGGCGAGAAAATTCACCATACATTATTTGCAAATATACAAGCGAACCAAAAGACCTTTAATTTTTCTATTACGGGCGAAGCCGTGCGGGTGCCACTAGTTTTAAATAAAATTGATGTATGCTCAACTATTAATCTGAACTGATTTTTTTGATTTAACAAAAATTTGACTACCAAGATATTTACACTTTTAAAATGTTGTTAACCCAAACATTTTTTTCCCACAACAGCACTGGCCTACTGGTTACAATCGATAAGAAATGCATTCAGAGCTTGAATTAGTAGAAGCTTTGCTTCATTGAAAAAAAAAAGGTGAAGTCTTCTCTAATGTGAAAGAAATTTTAAACACAGTAAAATAAGTGAATAATGGAGTTTTTTTATTCCTTCATGGAGCTTAGGTAAAATTATACATGTGACATTTTAATTAACGAAGTTTTTCTTATTTTCATTTTCTAGTGAGAAGGGAACTTTACAGGCACTCAAAGAGCTGTTTATTAATCTTATAGCACAAGCACAACTATGTGAGTACAGCTAGTTTGAATTTGAAAAAAAGCATGCAAGTATCGTGGAACCCTTGAGAACCCTCTAGAAACCCTGGAGTTCAATGGAAAACAATTAAAGAAATGCTGATGTCCATAACAGTGTAATAATTAAAAATACAGCATCATTAAAAGAACTATTCATGAATTTTAAAAATTGAATTGCTAATATTTCTAGATATATTGTGGAAACATCACACACAAAAATAAATAGGAGCAAATCTTAGTTTTCAAGAAAATAAATTGTTTACTTTGTTTGCATAAGAAAATACAAGTTACAAAATATTTGACCAAACAATTAGTTTACAAACATCAGAAATATGTCACAAGCAAACATATAATTTGAATTTTAAAACTTTATAAGTTAATAATCCATAAATTCAAATTCATATTTAAAATAATAGCATAAAAATTTTAAATAAAAATAATTGCACATTGCAAAATAAATTAAGTAATACTGTGGTTTTAATAAGACCAAAATATTAAGCAAAAGCAATTGCTTTACCTTAGAATTGGGACCAGCAAATGCATTTTGAAAATCACTAGTTATTTGAGAGGTTAAATCTGCTTTTATTTTTTGAGACCTGTAACAGAAAAACATCAATTTTACCAAATGAATATAAGCTTTGTGCTACAACATGATTAAAGTGAAAAACCATTGCAAATAAAGCACAAATTTTGAAGAAAATGCAGCATCTACCTATTTCAAGGTTACAATGGAGCCTTTTCATCCATGCAAAAAGCTCACCAGCACAACCAAAAGTCGCGAGAGAACTAACAACAACCACATGGACCCCATCGGTATTTATACCAAAAAGGGCCAACCAATAGGAATTCAGGACACAAGACATCAAACAACCAATCAGCAAATGACAATTCAATCCTGGGCTCAGAGCAAGGGGGAGAGACAACCAACCAGAAGCCAAGAGACAAAAAGAGAGAGAGAGACAATGAAGAAACCAAAAAAGCAATTATAAAAATTGCTTCCCAATATCATGGAAAAAATGGAGCGCTGGAAAAATCGTTGACAAGAGAATGAGAATTTTTTCCAATATAGTAAGCTTCCCAGAAATCAAGGTCATAAACCAAAGAACATTTATGAATAATCTTTGCAAATGAAAAATCAAAACAGTGGCCAGAAGTACAACAATACTGAGCGATGGAAGAACAAGCAAGTTCTTTACGTTTAAGGTAATTTCTCACGTTCTTACGTTTAAGGTAAGTTAACTTCTAAATGCCAAGACACAGAGGTAACCACCCTCTATGCTACCAAATGTTAGAGGAAATTAATTAAATCTTAGTGGACCTCACAAATGTGTCTTGGTTGAGCCAAGTATGAAACAAGTTTAGGTTAATCATTAACATTTATTAACACAAAAAAAAATACTGATTAGAAAATTTTAAAGTTCCAAAATGAATCCTAGAAACACTTTCAGCAATATGACAAAATATTGCAGAAAAACCTAACATGAAAGAACAATAATTTAAAATTATACCAATTATGTCCCCTTATTACTGTTGATAAAACGTTCTGTAGTATTACTCAGCCCTGACATCGACATTTCTGAAACTCGGCCACTTGAAAATAAATGAACACTATTGGGAACACGGAGGGCCGGCCAACCTGGCTTCCAATATCAGCAAATAGACGTCAATCCATATCAAAAACAGGTAAGCAACAACAGCATCACCAGGGAATCCATCTGGGCAGCAAGTCCAGAGACAATGAGCTTAGAGGATCATCGAAGCAAAAGGGACGAGATGAGAAGAGAAGAGATCGACGAACAGACGTTCACCCCTTAAATAGCTCCTCACTGACAGTCTACTTCTTTTACATATTCTGTTTGACAAGTTGCAGGAAATCCTTTCAAAAAACTCCAAACAAATGTAGTGGCAACAGTCAATTCACTGAAACATTAACTTTCGATGAAAAATCTTTCTTTTCACTGTGAGATTAACTGTATACTGTAAGGTTTGTTTACATTTCACTCCACATTTGCTAAGTGATAGAAAATTTTGGAAAGTTGCATTTTTAAGTTGGAGAATCTTCTCACATAAAAAACAAGTAAGTACAATTAATGCAATTCTCTTAGCACCGGAACGGCAAGCAAAATTATTAAAAAAAAAAGGGTAATATTTTGACATAAACGACCTTCGATAGTGTTAGAGGTCATGGGTTTTGAAACATTCCCCCGGAAATATTACAAAATTGAAGTTCTAAAGTACAATTTTAGAGCACCTCTTTCAACAGAAAAGTGGAGAAATAGGTTGCTTGGATAAACTGCTATATTTCAGTTGTTTTAGAATTTAGATAAAAATGATGTGACAGCTTCCCCCTCCCCCAAAAATGCATGTGTAAATCAGATACGAAGTAAGAGGTTAATTAAGAAATGAATTATCACCCCCTCCTTGAAAAATTTCTGGATCCGTCCTTTGGCCTTGATACATTTTCAAGAATCCATTTGTCTAATTTAAAGATTTTTTAACACGCTTTTATTAACTTCACCTGTATGTATGTATGTATGTATCTTGTAACGGAATCTTGCAGCTCAAATTTCGCCCACTTCCTGCAATCGGATTCTTTTGAAATTTGGCACGCGACCTCAGACCTGATGACAATGCAATATTCTATAATCAAATTAATTAATTAACTCTTTTAATTGCTAGTTTCCTCCAATTTTAATCAATATTTTGGCATAAATCCAACAATGTGAAAAGGAAAAATTTTAAAAAATACATTAAAAAATGCTAGCAAAAATTATTTTAAAATATCTACAAAAACCTTTAATTTTTCTGCATCAGACAAAATTTGTTCCAATGTTCCAAGGTAATTAGAACATGAAATATAATTATTTTTAACTAATTTCATGCCAAAATTTAGGTGAGCCAGCCTTCAATTGGAAATTCATTGCTGATCAGACCATTGTTGAACAAAACTTTTATTCAAATGCATCTCAAATTTCCATATGATGTAGATATGATTTCTGCACACATACATCGATGACTGAGATGGATTAGCTGGATTAGACAATTACTCTACAGGTAATTTATCAGCGAAGTTGAATGTTTTTAGAGCTCAGCTATTACACTTTAAGGGGTACAGTTACTCTTTTTGGAGTTCGAGAGATCACGTTTCGAATGCCACCCGAGACCTTGAGTCGCTTTTTTTGAGCAAATTTCATGAAAATAAAAGATTTTGAACAGTGATGAAATAAATGTATATTTTTTCGGAAAACAAGTTAAACTAAAAAGAAGAAAATAAAATAATAGTTTAAAAAACTAAAAAAACACGCTTTCGTAGCAAAATGAACTAAAAAGTGAAAAATAATCTTTGGGTGATAGTAGTTGACCAATCACTTAATTTTAATGTAATGCAAAAAAGCATGGGTGGGGTTCTGATCAGTTGTCTTGAATTTCTTCCATTTGTTGTCCATGCAAAAATGTAAATAGACAGCACCCCAACGGTTTTTTGTATTACATTAAAATTAAGTGATTGGTCAACTACTATCATCCAAAGATTATATTTCACTTTTTAGTTCATTTTGCTATGAAAGCATGTTTTTTTAGTTTTTTAAACTATTATTTTATTCATATTCAGTTTTGGATCCCCTTCGAGGCATGCATATCATTTGCGCCCCCTCGTAATTGCTACTAGGAAAATATAACTATATGATCACAAACCAACAACTTTTGAAGAACCCCTTAGAAACATTTTAAAACATTTAAGTACATAAGGTATAAATGTAATCAAAATTACTAACTTTTCAGCTAAGTGTGCGATTTGTGGGATCCTGATGTATTTTTGAAAATGATCCAATACATTTGTCACACCCTGCAGTAAGTTAGCGATTTCACCATATTGGCGCTTCTTTACTAAATTCCTACAAAAAAAGAAATTTTAAATGCACAAATAAATTTTTGCACTCCTCAATGATGTTTCAAATATATATATTATAAACATGTAAATATGGCAAACATGAGGAAGTATTTTTCCAAGGCATAATAAACTTGGGTAACTGATGATTTTGAAGAACATTACAAATATAGTCAAGAGGGCTCTCAGCATATTTTTACTTTGTCTCTAGGGAGAAAACCAGCAAAGATAGTAAAAATTTCAGAAAAAAGGAACTAAAAAGGGATTTTTAATGCTAAGAAGCACGAAACTGCAGTCCTCGGCTGGAATGACTGAGCTGGCCGTGTATTTTATGTATTTCTGCCTTAGCCCTGGCTATAGGGCAGTAACTTACTGAATATATGTATATATGTCCATTAAAATAAAATTTCTTGTTTTTAATTTAAATTAAAAATTTGTAATTAAACTTTAACAAATTTAGCAGTTTAACTTTATTCTGGATATAAAAAACTTAGTAACATGTGTCCATTAAAATAGAATTTCTTGTTTTTAATTTAAATTACCTATTGGTAGTTAAACTTCAACAATTTATCAGTTTAACTTAAGCTGACATAACACATATTACTGAGACTAAAGTGTTTTGGTAGAGATATGCACAGTTCATGTAGTACAAAACAGGGTACATGGGTTGAAAAAGCCGAGAGCTCCTGATCTAGATAATCAATTATTTAGATCATTATATAATTTGTATACATGCAATACAGTGAATATTTTTAGTATCAAAAAAGAAGAAGAAAGAAAAAAGATAATCAAGGACAAAAACAGTTAATCAATAAAAATTGAACATTTTAAAACTATCGCTAGGCTAATTTTTTTTTTTTTTGAAATTTCATTCCTATTTTCACTAGGGTGCGGCACCAGCAACAGACATGCTTAAGGCATGGCTCTCAGGTTAACTCAATTTTCTAACCCTTTAAATGTATTTAGATTTTTAAAACTATTTTTCTCCCATGCAACAACATCTCATCTAATGTTTGGCTGCTTCGGAGTCCTCTGAATTAGTCAATTTTATTTTTATTTGCTGAAGTTCGAAGAAAGCTCTGAACCCCAGTAACAGACACCAAAATATCTGATGATACCCAGTTAACAGACACGCTAAAAAGATAAGTAACAGACAGGATGAGTAATAGACGAAATTCCCTTTTTCTCTTAAAAATTTGCAAATGTTCTTTATTTCTGGTGCAAAAGCCTTTGAATTCAAATGAACAATAATTGAGTACCTATGCAACTAGAAAATTTTCATCACAAAAATTACTAAATAAACTAGTTGCGTGCCCAGCGTTGCACGGGCTACTTAAAAAATGAAAGAGATGTCCAATTGATGTTTTTGTATTACTCTGACATCAGTTTCTAAAGTGCTAAGGAGTAAATAAATACGCGTAATGCAAGGTTTGCAAAACACCAGTAGAGCATATTTTTGTCAAAAATCTCTTTAATGTTAATCATAGTTATCAATGATACAAGTTATGAGTATTTTCAATTATCACAAAAGATGAAAATATATGCATTATCCACTATAATCTGTGCTCACGTTAAAATGAATTACATCTGATAGACTATATCTGAACTATTTATGTACAATTACAATCAGCTTTTTACATAGAATGACACATACTTTTTGGTTGATTATGTGAAACTAAAGCACCAAGACTAAATAACTACCAATAAGCATTAATTTAATACCAAGTCATCAGATTCCAATTTAGCTTTAGTTAAAATCTTTAAAAACGATCTTTTCTGTTCGTTTCTACTCTGTTTCACAAAGAAATCCAAACAATCTTAATTTACCATGTTCTTTTAACGATATAAACTGTATCTTAAAAATAGAAACAGGAAGGAAAAAGAGAGTTATTACAATTCGAAAACTCACCCATGCGACGGGAAAAAGTCCAACAAAATAAACATAATTAGTCGTACATCCTAAGTGTACCAAAATATGAGGCCGGTGAATGATAAACTTACACTACAATCAGTAAACATAGCTAAAGAAACAGCTTTCATATGCTGAAAAGAATTAAGAATGTTGAATGTAAAAAATGAAAAAAGGACAGACGATAAAATAAAGGCTATGTCTGAATAGGGCAACCAATTTTAAACTAATTTAAAATGAAATTCTAGATGGAAATGTTGTTTTAAGATTTGGACAGCAGCCAAAAAAATCTCTTTTAAAACAATTTTTAGAATTTCATTTGCTCACCCATATGCAAAATTGCAACAGGAAAGAAATAATAATTCCTGAATAACGTAATGTTAATTAATGTTTTAATTAATATCTCCTCTAATTAACGTCGTACAATTACGAGATTGGTCCTATTGTTTTCTTTGAAAAATTTCGAATTGATCGGAACATCGTTCGACTCTCGATTCGCGGCGGTTCTGGAGAAGATCGATCTTCAAACAGACAGACAGACGGACGCGAACAGATTTTAATATTATAGTGGATTAGAATTTAAGACAAGAGCGAGGTTTTTACAAACAAATATTAGATTTCAACTAGTGCAATTTATCTGGATTTAAACTTCCAAATTGGAAAAATTTTACTTGTAATATAAATAGAAGAGCAACGTGCCTAACAGTCTCTTTACTCAACTATTTAAATGTATAAAAAAGATACAAAAGTAATCAGTCTTTTTCATACTTCTTCATCTCCTTCTGAATTCGAACCTGGATGGCACTTTTCTTCTTCTTCTGTACATGATGACACTTTCCTCTTTCTGTAATTTCGTGGTTTCGTTATTGGTTTTTTCTCTTCTCTCATTTTCTTCATCTTTTCCTCTGCTTTCTTTTTCTTGATGTCTTCCTGTTACTTCTATTTTTTGAAGTCTAGCTTCAGCCCTTATCTTCTTAGCCTCTTCTTATTCCTGTTTGTATTGCTGTTTTTTCCATACCTCGCTTTGCCACTCTTGTGAAACTATTAACTGCTACTTGTGTTCTATTATTATTGTTAGATTTTACATTTACTCTTGGCTGGGACAGAAACAGCAGGTCCATACAAGGGCTTTTTTGAAAGGGCTGGGAATACCACCCAATACACTACTAATGATCTTATCACCATCACCAGTCTCACAGGATTTGGATGTTCCAGGTTGTTGGATGTTCTGACCAATTACTGGATGATTAGGGGACGGATTTAAGGTGACACTAAGAAGTTCTCCCCAATTCCTTTAAAAGCAGCTACACACTGCCCAAAAATTCTTTTTTTAATATCGGAAACCCTGCTTTAGATGATGAGACTGTCCAGACTACCAGTAATTTCTCCTCGTCCTTTAAAAGTACCGGGCCTGAACCCATCCTGCTAATGCTAGGATAAACCCATTTCACTTTCTTCAAAAGTGTAGCTCGGGGGACTCTATTTTTCCTTGCTGAAGCGGTAACACTCATACCATTATTATTTACATCCAATAAGGTTGTTTGCATCTGTTCTTCACTGTAACAGAATTTCCTGGTGTGGGGGGAAGGGGGGGGGGCATCCTGAACTGAAAAGAAGAGGTGTATTCACTATTCCGAGGTTCCAAAAAATATGGCATGAGTAACAGACACCCTTTTGGACCAGTAACAGACAACCTGTCTGAGACTAGTCACGTTATTGGATTTTCAATATTAAACCTGAGGCACAATCAGATCAATGAATAACCTCTTCTGGAGCGAAAAAAAATAGGAAAAAATGAAAAAGGCTTCAGGACCAATAACAGACATGGGTCTGTTACTAGAAAACTAGAGTTTTCTGGGGATGAGTAACAGACATAGATAAAACTCACATTAGAAGTGATTGTACATGAAAAACGATGTGAAAACCGAAAGAGCATAGTTCAAACATTAAAAATACCTCCAGCATGCACTCATATCGACATTTTACAATGCAAAATGATGGTTGAAAACATTCACCTTCTTAATGTAAACAGCTAGCCGCAGCATGAAACAGCAGCTCATCTCATAGTGGCTATTCATAACCTTCCACTACTACCTTGTAAATACCAACTGACTCATGAAATTCACTCTGATAACACTAAATGACCGCACCGTATTCATTGGCCACAGCAACATCAGTTTAACCCACCCAAAAATTCTTATTATTTAAATCCAAACTTATGACTGTCTGTTATTGGACCCTTGTCTGTTACTGGTGCTGTCATCCTACTACTATTTTTTCTTACTATTAGATGCCACAGAAGTCAAACAAAGAATGAAACTTACATTTATAGATTGCATATAAACTGTCTTTTAAGTAAATACAAGCTTGAGTTTTTTCCATAATGATAAGCTGTTGGCTGTTGTGTCCTTAGTGTTCGGATGTTGTTTATATTGATTCTCAAAAAGCTTTTGATAAGGTACTGCATGTTGCTCTTCTCAGCAAACTAGCTGATATAGGAATAGGAGGAAAAACTTACCTTTGAGTTAGGAATTGGCTGACTGAAAGGAAACAAAGAATAGTTGTGAGGGGAAATCATTCTTAATGCAGTGATGTTTTAAGCGGAGAACCTCAGG
Organism: Uloborus diversus; assembly: GCF_026930045.1. NCBI lineage: Eukaryota > Metazoa > Arthropoda > Arachnida > Araneae > Uloboridae > Uloborus > Uloborus diversus. The sequence goes on from NW_026558713.1 coordinate 69,111, forward strand.
GATCAGTTTTACGGCCTCTTTTGTTTATTATTTTTATGAATGACTTCAATGAAAACATTTCTGAAAGCATGAATTGTTTTGAAGATGATGTGAAAGCTATGGGGATTGTAGAAAATGAAGAACAAAAAAACAGCTACATGAAGATTTAGATCATATTACTAAGTGGGCGGACAAGTGGGGTATGACGGTTAATGTAGAAAAATGACAAGTGCTACACTTAGGTTATGGTAATAAGTGTACGAGTCATCGTTTACACAGTTCAGTCATTAGTCAGGCAGAAAATGTTATTGATCTGGGTATCTTAATAAATCAGGATATCAAGTTTAGTCAATAGTGCAGCATTGCAAGTAACAAAGCCAACAGAATGCTTAGGTTTAGCAGTAGATCTATTTCAAACAAATCAAAGTAGGTTCTGCTTTCCTATAGGAGTTTAGTAAGATCTCATTTGGAGTATGCTGTGCAGTTTTGGTCGCCTTATCTGAGGAAAGATATTTCTGCATTTGAAAGAGTTCAAAGAAGAGTAACTAGAATAGTAAGGGGATTTTCAGATTTAGATTATGATATCAGACTTAATAAGATAAATATATATAGCCAAGAGGAAAGGAGATTAAGAGGGGACATGATTCAGTTGTTTAAACTTATCAAAATGAAAGATGTCAATGGTTTAAATTTTTGCAGGGAAAGCAGGACGAGGGGATCATTGTTTTAAGCTATTCAATTCTCAGGTTAACCTGGAAATTAGGAAAAATTACTATTTTAGTAGGGTTGTGGGCACTTGGAACAGCTTACCGGAAGAGGCAGTGATGAGCAAGGGGGTTGATAGCTTTAAGAGGGCCATTGATCTTCATTAGGAACTAATAAACTGACTAGGACCAGCCTAGCTGGGCCCAGAGCCTGCTGCTGGTTGTCACATTTGTATTTGTTCTAGTTCTTGGACTGCCACTGCACTTATTCCAAATCTAGAAAGGGGTTCCTTCGCCAAAAAAATTCTCATCTGTCTAAACATAAGTTTCATTACTCAGTTGATTTAAGATACAGTCATAGTTGAATAGAATATTATACAAAAAGTATAAATGGAACACTTCATTTTCGTTTGAAACTTTATTACTTTCAGGGGCACATTTGAAATTTAAAAGCAATTTAGAAATTCAGGAAGAGAAATTTTTAATAGCCATCAAGAAAGTGGAAATTTTTCAAACAGAAATTTCACGAAAATGTCATCAATAATTTAAAGATCCTAAACCAATAATTATAGTATAAACTAAACTTACTGAAGTTTATCTACACCATCAACCAGCATGTGAAGTTGATTCAACGTAAGTATTGAAGCAGTAAGATGACGTTTTGCATGGTCCAATTGCTTGATATCACGAGTAATTTCTTTTACCTAAAATAATTCAGCTTTTACTTAAAAAATTCAAAACTAAAAATTGATCATTAAATTTTATTTAAAGTTGTAAAAGCTGAATTTGAATCAATACTTTGTTACTTCAAATTTTAAAAAAAATGCATGCATTTTTTTTTTTTTTTTTTTTTGCCCAGCTTATTTTGATCTACTTATATTGAAATTCATGCAGTTTAATAATGAGACTGTAATTGACAAAGCAAAACTTTCCATCAGGGAGTACAGACAAATCTTGAATAGTTCAAGAGTCTCTGTTTCAGACAGCTAATTCCAGTTTTAGCCAACTGTTGGACTACTTAAGCTTTTGCGAGTGGGCTGGTCGTAGCCAAAAATTTTATAAGACATAAAATAAACTTACTTCTGTATAAGAACATCCTGAAAAAGCATTTTCTTTTTTTTTTCTTTTACAAGCAACTACAGATTGTACTAGATCAGACAAATGTTGCTGTTTATTTGATGCGTTTAATGACATTATAAACAATTTCTTTATACAGTAAAACCCCTCCTAACGGACACCCTTCTTATGAGAATTTTTAATTCCCCGATTCCAAGGCAAATAACATTATTAAACCCCTGTCCTGCGGACACCCCTAGATTAGAGGGGTTTTACTGTAATATAATTTTAATTCTTAGATTGCAGCCCATGAGAAATAGTTGCCAGTACAGTTGAATACAAAGAAATGATGAAAAAAGTAATATTATATTTTTATAGTTTTCATAGAATTTTCAATATTACCATTGAAATACTATTTAATGTTTCTCATTCACTCAATCTCTCTTAACACTAGATTGTAAAATTGACAACATGGAAGGAAAGTAGCAAGATTTAAGAACTGAATTAAATATTGATTCTCCAAAACTGCTTACGGTTGATTTTGATTCCAGTGTAATAATCAGAGACTAGGACTTAGTGTCATATGCATAATTACCATGTGTTCTGATTTCTCCGCTTTATCTTTTATGTCTTTGATTCGAGCAAACAGCTGCTGAATAGCTCTTTGAGCTTCTTCCAATGCTTGACGGCCATCTTGCCCAACACTTGTCTGACCACGAACAACTGTACGAATCTCATCATCCAGTTGCCTAAAAATAATTTATGATGATCAAAACATAAGTAACTATAATAAATTTTACTTAAAAAAGAGTTGAAATTTTGTTCTTTGAAGGCATAATCACTACTGAAACTGCGCAAAAAGAAAAGAGAGAGAGAGAGTTTAAATTTTAAATCTTGATAAAACAACAGCCATCAACATTGAGGAAAATACATTTCCTCCAGCAGCTTAGTTGATATGGTCGGAGTTGATAAAATACACAGTTCTCCCACTTTTTACTTTTAAGTCAAACTACCTACCACTGTTTAGTTACAAAAAGTTTGCAGTTTTAAGTTAGTACCTGTAAGCCCCACATCTTTTTTTCTCCAGACTACCACCACTGAATTCCTTCCAAATCTATTATTCCAGTCTGACATCAATAAATGAATACCTTAAAAACTTATTGTTTTGAAAGAAAAAAAAAAAAAAACACACACACACACACACACACAAAATATTATTCAATTGCAATGACTATTTGTAGATAGGAAACTTTTCAAAAAGGGTGGTTTCAAATGGTTCAAAATGAGTAAGCTTATACAATGTAACAAACACAAAGAGCAACTTGTGCTATTTACATGAAATGTTTGGGCAGTGGCGGCGCGAGAGCAAAAGTAAACGTCGGCGATGCAGTTTTGCGAGGCCCTTTTAATCATAAAATATTGTGAGACAAATAATTGAATTCATAGAATTAGTTTTTGTACTAACTATTGGCACTTAGGATTCCCAATTCACTTAATTGCTGGGACAAAAACATTACGTGATTAGTAGCACAGTCAAAAAGAAGTTTTTTTCGTGGTGGGGGGAGGAGCCGGCACTTTGACTGTGGAAAAAATTACCTGATAGAAAGGGGGGTCTGGGGGTTCTCCCCCGGAAAGATTTCGAAATTTGTAGTTTAAAAACGCCATTTTGGGCTTTCTTTGCTGATGTTAAGGTAAAAAAGGTACAGGGGGTCTCGGTGAAAATTTCTAGAAATTGAAGCCTTAAAAATGCAATTATAGGCCACTGACTGTCCCAGATCGATTCTTAAAAAAAAAAAAAAAAAAAAAGTCAAAATCAATTTCCTGCAAATTTTCGAAATTGAAGTTTCAAAAACGGAATTTTAGACAAACTTTGAAGATTTTACCGGAAGGAAGGGAGATCCCTCGAAAATTTTTGAAAGTTATGGTCCTAAAAACTTAGGAATATTTTATATTCAGGAGCCATTCCACTTGAACTTTCTGTTAATGAAGTTTAAAAAGCCTAATTGCTTATGATATAAAAGAAAGGCGATATGGGGACCCTTGCCCGAATATTTTCCGAAATTCAATCCTTAAAAATGCGATTGTATTGCCATATTTTGTAATGTTACGCTCGGTAATTTTTGAAATTCAAGCTAAAAAAACGCAATTTTAAGCGATTTTCGACGTTGTTGAGCGTTTGGGAGCTTTAAGCTGGAAATATCGCGAAGTTTAAGATCTGGAAACAAAATTTCAGTTGCTCCATAATGCTTTCGGTGTGTGTCTGTGTGTGTGGAGGGGGAAGAGTTCGGAGGAGCAGCGTTTTGTATATTTTCTTTACCTTTGGATAAACTTAGGAAACAAAAGAAAAAAGAAAAGAACTGAAAGGAAGAGAAAAAAGAAGGGGGGGGGGATAGAGTTAGCTGATCAATTAGCTGTTGCCAATGAATATTTTTAATTCAGGCCCCGACAGAATTGGGCCAAACATTTGCTAAGGCTGACTCTGCGCAGTCTCTCCTGCACGCACTATTTTGATTACTTTTGCGTCTGTTATATTTAATGAGAGCTTCAATCGAAAACATGGAAATATCTTAAAACTTCTGAGAATTTACTTCTGAGAATTTTGCGAGGCCCTATCTGCGCGAGGCCCTCGGCAGTTGCCGACGTCGCCGACGCCTAGCGCCGCCACTGTGTTTGGGAGCACATTTTAATATTTGGAAGTTGTCTAGATTCTTTTTCAATTTAGGATAATGTTTGGCCAATATCAGCCTGATTAAAAAAAATAAATAAACAGGCAGGAGCGGCAAATAGGGGGGTCAAGAGGGGGCGGTCGCACCCCAAAATTTTTTAAGCAGAATGATAGAAAATGGGTGAATTCAATTTATGTGAGTCGGAAATCAATGTTCATTAAAAAAAAATCTCGCTGGTTCTCAGTAACTATTTGATGAAACTCGACACATTTTCAGACTGGAAAAAGTGTTTTTCGTTATTTGTATGATGACTTAGAAATTCATGAAGTATTTTCCGGCCTTTTCAGAACACAGAAAACTGATAGAGAACCATGGTTAATTTTAACTAAAGAAGACATTCATACTTCTGTGCCCAGTACGGTGTGTCCAATATGAGAGGCTCGTGCAAAGTGGTGTGGCTGCAAGGTTTTCGCAAGAAAATTCCTTGATATTTTACATTCACATTTACGCTCATTTTTTAAGTGTATATTAGGGTGGAACGAAAAAAACAAAGTTTTTATTTTCGAATCGTAATAGTGCGGAAAAGTTGCGATTGGTGAAAACTTACAAAACAAAACAAAAATTTTAAAAATCAGATAATATCTTCCGATCCCGCAACGAGCCTGAATATTTGAAAAAATGGAAAATTTCGTATTTTCTTAGTGATTTTTCAAAAATTTTGTTTTAATGTTTCTTTTTAAAGCTCTAAGACAGAAAAGTTATGATTAGTAAAGCCTTCAGAAAAAAAAAAATTGAAATCGAATAATATCTTCTGATCCAGAAACAAGCCTAAAAAATCGAAAAAGTTGAGAATTTCAGGTTTTTTTCGAATTTTTAACATTTTTGGTTCAATGTACTTTTTCAGGCTACAGAACGGAGAAGTTACGTTTAATGAAGACTTCAAAACAAAAAAAAAAATATCTTTTTGAAATAAAACAATATCTTCTGATCGCGCAACGAACCTACATGTTTGAAAAAATGTAAACTTTAAGCCCTTTTTCAGCTTTTTTTTTATTTTAGTTTAACGATCCTCATAAGTTCGGTATGAAATACTAATGGACGAACGTTTGTTTATAAAGCAAATGTGATATTTTAATATTAGCCAGCCTGTGAAATTGTCCACATGGCCCTTTAATCCCGCGAGACTTATATTTGTTTATGCCGCTAAGTACAGTGTATGCATCTAATACGCCCCATTAGCGCCTTACGATCTTGAATTTATGAGCTTTTTAGTTGGCTTGTGTCTATAGGTATCTTACTTAAATGAATAAAGCAGTCATGCTGGCATCAGTATTTCTCAATGTTTCTAATGTGCGTGTGAAGTCGATTTGCTCTGCTAAACGTGTTTCAAACATGAATCCATCTTTGCAGAAAAGAATTATGAGAAAGTCCTTTGAGTGCCCTATATTTGACCACCCGAGAGATTTGCCAACAAATAAGCTCCCTACTTATGAAAATGTACTTCAAAGTTGCTTTTAAGAGAGATTTGAGTTAGCTAGAAAAGTCAATAACACGAAAGTGAGTTTTTCCATTGTTAAGGACATAGTGGCGCAAAAAGTTAAATGTATCTTTGATAAGGCCTCGATTCCTACAGTTTCCCTGAAAAGAACTGCTCAGCTCAATTATATCTTCTACAAAAAAATCTCAGTTTCATGAGATCTTACAACAGAGACAAGGATAAACCAAAGTTTAAAGAAAGGATTGATAAATTTAAAAGTGAAGCAAGGAAACTCTTTGACGTCTCTGCGTGTAAGTGCGTAATGAATGTTGTTTGCACTTGTAAAAAGACCCCAGACATTTGTGAATGTCCAATTTACATGAAATGTACGTGTGAAAAATCTAAAAAGATACTGATCTCTGAACAAAGATTTCTCTATCTTCAGAGGAAACATGGCATAGGAAAAATTGGAACTTTGGACCAAAAGGAAACAAAAAGGTTGAAAAAAAGATTTCAAAGAAAAGCCTATGCCTTAAAACGAAAAGTTACTGAGTGCGTTTCAGTCATGAAAGATGAATCTGATCTTTCAAATGAAGAACAACCAAATTGTTCAGTCAAGAGAGAACCTGATAATGATTACAAGTCAACGGACCCAGAGAAGAAAACCCGTTGGCAGATGAGGATTAAGCTGAAAACTACGGCACTAAGTAGCGATCGTTACGGCGTATCTGATCGTGCAACTGCTGCCATAGCATCCAGTGTGCTTCAAGACGTTGGCTTAGTGACTGAAACAGATACTTCTAAAGTTGTTGATAGACAAAAAATTAGGAGAGAAAAGAGCCAAAATAGAAAAGGTCTGCAAAGTGGCATTAAACAAGACTCCGTTCGGGGTATTTAATTTGACGGAAGAAAAGATGATACTTTATATATAGATAAGATTCAATCAAAGCAATTTCGGCGAACAGTGAAAGAAGAGCATTATTCTATTATCAAAGAACCTGATTCCGTTTATATTGGCCACGTGTCTCCAAACTCTGGATCAGCCAAAGAAATAGTGAATAGCATTGTTTCATATCTAAATGAACAAAGAATTTCACTTTATGATTTAGCCATCGTAGGTTGCGATGGTACTAAAATCAATACTGGGTGGAAAAGTGGCGCGATTCGTCAATTTGAAATTTATATTGGACGACCATTGCAATGGGCTATTTGTTTATTACATTTCATTGAGTTGCCTTTTCGCCATCTTTTTCGGTATTTGGATGGTGGCAACTGGCCCAAATTCGTTTTCTGGACCAATAGGAGAACAACTCAGAGGTTGCGAAAAACTGCCAGTAATAGATTTTCAAGCAATTGACTGTACAATTCCAGATGTAAACAGAAAGTGCTTGAGCAAGGATCAAAGATATCTTTTAGATATATCTCAGGCAATAAAGGATGGCAATTGCCCAAATGATTTGTCAAATCGTGACCCTGGCCCACTCTCACATTCCAGATGGCTCACTTGTGCAAATAGAGTCCTTAGACTGTACGTAAGTGTATCAATCCTATCAGGTGACTTAAAAGACATAGTGACTTTTTTGAGATGTTACATGCCGGTCTGGTTTGAAATAAAGAACTGCAAAAATTTCACAGACGGTGCCATTCATGTTTACAGAACAATTCAAACCTGTCGATACTTACCTGACAATCTAAAACAAGTTGTTTACCCTGTCATTGAAAGAAACTCTTTCTTTGCGCATCCCGAAAACTTATTAATGGCGATAATCTTTGATGAAAGGAGGCACATAAGAGAACTAGCGTTTAAAAACGTCTTAAAAGCCAGGAAGTCTGTTTCTAAAGGCAAAAGCATTAGAAACTTTGTCATTCCATCTCTAAATTTCGAAGTAGAAGATTACACAGAGATTATTAATTGGAACACGACAAAGTTATCTTCTCCACCTTTTCTTCGAAAAGTTCCTAACAAAGACATTGAAAATCTTATTGCAACAGGCACTATACCCGACTGGGATATAAAACTATTCCCCTGCCATACGCAAGCTGTCGAAAGGTGTGTGAAGCTTGTGACGGAGGCTTCACTCGAATTGTGTGGATTTAAATCAAGAGATGACTACATAAGAGCAACATTGAAATCTAGGTCAATTATGCCCGAATTTTCCAAAAAATCTGATTATAAATTAGCTTTAACAAGTAACACTTAAAATAATAAGACTTGTATACTGGATTGTAAATTTGGTAAATATTTTATAACTTTCTATTATTTGAAAATGTTTCATTGTTGTAAAGAATGGTAGTTTTGCATGTTTAGAAGATACCTTAAAAGTCAAGAAATAAATTAATGTTTATGTGTAATATAGTGTTTTTTAAAAGGCTTTTCCCTGTAACACCGGAACAAAAAAACAAGAAGAACAATTTAATTTTTAATCACTATAAGAAAAGATGAAATTCTCCTTTTTTTTTTACTTTTCATGCTTGTTCCTGGATCAGAAGGTATTATTTGATTTCAATATGTTTTTTTAAATTTCTGAAGGCTTCAGCAATTGTAACTTTTCCCTCTTAGAGTATTAAAAAGAAACGTTGGAGCAAAGTTTTTAAAAAATCGCTAAAAACACATGAAATTTTCCATTTTTTCAAATTTTAGGCTCGTTGCGGAATCGGAAGATATTATCCGATTTTTAAAATTTTTGTTTTGTTTTGTAATTCTTCATCAATCGCAACTTTTCTGCACTATTACAATTCGAAAATAAAAACTTTGTTTTTTTTCGTTCCACCCTAGTGTATATTTATTTAATGAGTGTTCATTGCTTTCTTCTGCTAGAAACACGTTTCAGCTGCTCAATGCATTATGTGCTTTCATAGAAACTTCTTAAAAATGTATGTGATTATTGAAAAAATATATATATATCAACAAATACCTTTTATTGAGCTCTATAATTATGCAATCTCGAAGTGACACAAGATGGTCTTCAAGAGTTAAAACCATAAAAAGATTTCTTTATAACTTCAAAGCAGTGATTTGACGACTAGAAGAATGATTGCATAACGATTCTTTCAATGGCGAAAAACCTCATGCCCTTTTTCATGTATGTCTTCGTTTGAATTTTTATTCAATTTGTATTGAAGAAAGTTTTTGAGAAATGCTTTACTCTATCAAAACATCTTGATTCCGCTACGTTTAATTTTCGGACTATTCAAACCACAGTTCAATTGATCTGTGCACCATACTACTATAGTTCAAACTTACTACTATTAGATATGCGAAAGTTTGTCTGTATGGATGTATGGATGTTTGTTACTCTTTCACGCAAAAACTACTGAACGGATTTCGATGAAATTTTACAATAATATAGCTTATGCATCAGAATAACACATAGGGTAGTTTTCGTACCGTTATGGGGGGGGGGGGCAAAACCCCCTTAGGGGGCAATAAAACACAATTTTCATATAAATTCTCTAATTTGGGGATGAAAAAATACTTGCACATATTTACATTATATGTTCATCGAAAGCTCTAATTTTTCTGCTGAAGATGGCACCTATTCGAAATTTTTAAGTAGAACAAAAAACGAGTTATGAGCTTTTTAGTTCCATGTTCGAAGGCTTTCCTCAATTCAAGCCTAAGGCCTACGGCTAAGAGGTGGGGTGTGTGCGGAGAAAAGTACTTAATGTATCATCTCAACTCCCTGTCGATAGCGATAATTGTTGTATTGTTGACTATCTTTGCTTTTCGTGACTGTTCAAGGCTTTTCTCAAATCAAATCTTGAAATAAGATTTTTGCACAAGATTGGAAAATAATAAATGGATTTGGCTGATTATTTTCCATTTTAATGCAACTTTGAGGCAATTAATGCGTTTTTTTTTTATTTATTTGTGTTGATTGGGTATTTAATCGATCAGCAGGAATCTAGCCAAACTTTTTTTGTGGAATCGTTTCAATAGCTAAGGCATTTGGCAATCTTTTCAACTGTCGCTGTTTGTGAAGCTAAAGAGTACGCAATACTGTTTCTCGGTTTTCATCATGTAACCAAATATCGCCATTTCTTTAATATTCCTTTCTTTAAATTTGTTAACACGTAAAATTATTCGCCAACTAAATCAAGCAAATCCATAAACAGCACAAAAACTTCCATTAATTTGTCTTTGCGTCTGATTTCAAAAAATGGTCAAATTTTTACTATTTATTGGAAACATTTCGGGTAGCAACATTTTATAATCACCAGAAGTATCTCAGTATTTGGCGACACTATCTCTTCGATGAAAATTAGTAACACACAGTTTTACAAAGGGAAGGAGAGCCTCATTTAAGGTATCCCAATACGGTTAATGTAAATTTAATAACATTTTAAATCGCAGTAAGGGATTACGGGCGTCTACGTTTTTTAAAAGTTTGTACTTCAACAGCAATATAGAGAAGGTTTTAGATTATGTTCGAAAAAGAAAAAAAAAAGATAAATCTTTTTAAACAAGTGAAGTTTAATTTCATATTTTAGAAATTCCTCAAATTTGTATATGCTTAAGTATCGTTTTTTCGTTTCTAAAAGAGTACTGTTTTGTTCTTCATACTTATTGCCATTTTACTTTTACGGGTTAGGAAGAAGCTCTATTTTTAATCACGTCAAAGAGGTGTGTTTGAGTTATTTCAGTTAAAGCAGAGAACGAATAAAAGTAGCGATTGTTCCTCATAATTATTACAGACCCAAGCAACGCCGGGTATTTTTGCTACATACAACTATCTGGTAACGAAATAACGTTATGAAATACAGTCTGCACCCCTACCCCCAGTTACCGTCGAAGAAAGATTTTTTTTTTCCGCCAGAAAGGGCCGAATGCATGCAAAACATTTTCTTTATAGCATCTTCTGTTCAGAATTAAAAATCATATCTTATGAATAAAGATTAACCAAACATTTTACGCAGTTTCATAAACTTGGCAAGTCTCTGGCGAATGTATGGTACTGTGGTCCTTTGGCGATTAATAATGGATTTGGATTTATTATTTTACATTTTAACGCTGCTTTTAATTGCAAAAATTTAAAATGAAACTAAACAAGATGACATTTTAAAAACGTATTCGATAGGAAGGGTTATAATAACGTGTTCGCGACGAGTGTTCAAAAATCTTGGCCCTACAGTCATTACAAAAGTTGTATTAAAATGTAAAAATTCCGCCAAATTAATTTTGGTAAAAAGATCATTAAATACCATGAGGTATTGAAGTTAAAATTAATCCGCCAAATTAGTGTAACTACACTCTTAAATAACATTAAAACTACTATTAAAATGTAAATTAATCTACCAAATTCATTTTTTATCTCCAGTCTTACCAGGCGACTATGTTAGTGCACTGGTGAACTATTTAAAATTTTTATGAAACTTTTCATTTTCTTTTTTCTTTTTTTTGTGTGTGTGTGTTTTTAAGGGCTAATGATGCTAATTAGGATTTCGTGGAATTAACGTCCCTATTTTAATGGCGACAATGGAGAATATTGTTCTTTCTTTTTTCTCTCATTTTGTTTTTTATTTGTTTTTTATCCTATCGGACCTGTACTGATGAAGATTTTTAGAAATAATCACGACTGAGATCATCAGAGGGAAATGTTATTTGAAAACGCTGATAGAGACCATTCTAATAGAGACTTTTGGTAATTTTTCTCTTTTGCGAAATGAGAAGTTTTTTGTACTATTGTCCTCATTTAAATGGGAACTTTAAAAAAAAACTGTTGTCCTTACTCTGATTTTAATGGTATTTTCACTCTGAACTTTTTGCCATTGTAATCAGGATCGTTTACGTTATTTAGAAACAGTTGATTTCCTTCTAATGGGGATTTTAAAGGTTTGATATTCTCACACTAAAGGGACATTATTAGAATCAGAATTTGTAGTGATTATTGACCCTATTTTGGGACGATATCTCCGGTAAGAAGCTATACATTATACAATAATTTAAATAGCCGGTGTAGTGCTGGATATTATTTGATGGAGATCGGGATTATAACGAAACTGTTTCACTTTATTTAAGAATAGTTGACCTCATACGAATTGGAATTTTTGAGAATTATCCAAACTAACTTCTTTAGAACTCCTGAACGTTTTCGTGATTTATTTTGTGTGATTTTTTGGATGTCTTCCCAGTTTCGCCGACATTTCATTTACCCCCCTTCCCCCAGAAGTTCAGTTTTAATCATACCTTTTGATACATTTAAAGCGGCAGGCAATTTGAAATGTCAGCGAAACTGGAGACAAACCATTTTTTGGTAACTATTTGACCTCTGCCTGTGTTGATCGTTAACTTGAATCGATTGAAAAAAAACTACATCAATGTGAGTGAAGCCGCGGGTAAAAGCTAGTCTACAATTAAAACTGAAAATGGATTTTACATAGATGTATACTTCAATAAATCGTGAAACTTTTCAAAAAAAATTCTTCCTCCGAGCCACTTTTAAAAAGGCGCAAAAAAAAAAAAAAAAAAAAAAAAAAAGTGACAAAAATCCACATGATGATGTGAAGTCAAACATTGATTTTTCAATATTTTGTATGAAGTAATAGATTCAGTTTTGAATGAAATTAACACAAGATTTGATTATAATTATTTTTTTGTATGGTTGGCTCTAAATTATCTGGATTGGATTTTGAAAACGAAAAATAAAATGTTTCAATTATAAGTAAAAATTTAAGCATGAGGCAGGAAAAATTACAAGCAATATACCTAAAAACTGGTTATCACATCCAGAGACTGCAGTTTGTCCTTGTAATGGACTCATCAGTCTGGAATAGTGAATAACAGAGCTGGAGGCAGATGACGTCTCATTGATGCTGAGAGCGCCCAGGAGACTAGATTATTCAATGATGAAAAATTAAGCTCCTCACAATTTTTGAAGCTGCCTGGGTGATTTTGAAGAGCAAGATATAAAAAGCGTTTTCATACATAACTTTGTTACTTTAATTGTTTTTTAACTATTTCAATTAGCTCAGCTAGTAGAGAAAGATTTTTTTGTCTCAGGAGATTAAAGACTTATTTTCGAAGCACAATGGGCAAAAAAAAATCTATTTGGCTGTAGTGGCAAAACAGCGCGGCAGTGGGCACTAATAGATTAGTAACAGGATTCCCTGCTCTTCCGAATTTCAAAAATCGTGCACTAAAACTTTTCCAAAAGGTATAAAAACTTTAGTATCGAGATGTTTTGTACGATAACTTATTAGAAAGTGAATCAAAATTTTATTTGTTTCTAAACACTAATTTTTATTCATATTAAACCGATTTTTTGACCACTTCCTGTTAGCTAATGTGTGTTTGGGACCGTACTGTGGTAATACATATTAAAGAAACTTGACCCCCCAAATGAAACGCTGAAATGCTGCCTCTGTAAACAGGGTTTAATTACTTTCAAACTTAAAATAAAAAGTGAAAAGTATTGGATACATGCATTTAAACTGATTGATCTGATAATAAATCATACCTGATTTTGAATTTCATTCTTCCTGTAACTTCATCAATATTAGACAATGACTGCTCTGTGGGGAATAATTTATTTATGTAATCGACTGCATTGAAATCAGGATGATCTAAAGGATCTGTACTTGGTAAAACCTGAAAATCAAACAGATCTTTTAAATCGAAAATATTAATTTATGAGAAACAAATCATAACCATCGGTAAAAAATTTACAAAATCACATCGTTATGATATTGGTTTATGGGCCAACACATACTTTGAATAGTAAAATTAACTTCACCTTAACGAAATACATCTATGGTAAGCTTTCTACTTGAAACTTGTCATGAATTTTAACAAATACACCTTGAAATAATACAATCAATAAGCCTCTTCGATTTGTCATTAAAGGGCAAGGCTGGCTAATAGCTCTGAAAGTTATCGTAGTTTCATCAAAAGGGTTTCATTCATAAGCAGAATTTAAAAAAGCTTAGTTAAAACACACCTTACATTTCAGAAGATTTTACAAAGAGATATAAAGAGAGAGTAAGCCTAAAGCAAGACAAAATTTTGAAAAACACCTGTTTTTTTTTAAAGGGTGATTTAAAACTAATTTACATAAAATTTGCGGCATTTTTTAACACAAAGTATTTTGGGGAATGGCTTTCCCTGATCACTACAGCACTGTAAATAGGTATATTTTGCAGCATTCTTACAATTAGAAAATGTACACCAAATAACTAATCAAACATAGCCTGAACCCTCCTCTCTAACATCTTCAAAGGTTATATAACATTGAGCACTTAGAACTTTAAGTTAAATTTTTAGGATAGAGCTTCCGAATCTCATCTCTTCATCACATTTTTAAGACTTCAATTTCAAAAAACTCCTTTTTATATTTCCTCCTCCCACCAACGCACAATATATTTAAGTACAGAAAACATTTTAATTTGAAAGAAATTTTTTTCAGTCTTAGTGTGAGTTTGAATTCAACTAGTGGTCAGATGAAAAGCAATGTACAAGGATACAGGGTTTGTCCGGAAAGTAATGGGACTGATTTTCTTCCGCCGCGACTGTACTTCGGAGCCTGCATGCGCCGATTGGATTCGGGAGAGGGCGTTCCTAAATAACGAACGAGCAGCTAGTCAGTTGTCTCCGAGCATCTGGAGAGTCAGCACAGGCATTTTCGCGCGATGTGTTTCTGTGAGTGGAGCATGCCGAAAGTGCAGCGTTCGTTAGAGCAGAGGTACGCGATTAAATTCTGTGTGAAACTCGGTAAAATATGCGACAGAGACGTTTGATATGATCAAGCAGGCTTACCCAGATGTTGCTTTAGCAAGAAGTGGTGTGTTTCGGTGGCACCAGGCCTTTTGGCGGGCTGGGTAGAGGTCGCCGATGAAGACCGTGCTGACAGACCTTCAAATTCGACAAACACCGGCAATGTGACTCATATGCGCTAAGTTTTGAACTCAGACCATCAACTAAGTAATTGTTTAATTGCCCAAATGTTAAATTTACCAAAATCTGTGGATCATGACATTGTGACGGTGCATTTGAACATGCACGAAGTTGGTTCCAAAAGTGCTCATTGACGATCAGAAAAGCATCCCAACACTTCCGCAGCCGCCCTACAGCCCAGATGTGCCCCCCCCCCCCCGGACTTTTTTTTGTTTCTTCGCTTGAAAAGGCCGATGAAAGGGAAGCATTTTGAGATGACAGAGGGGATCCAAGCAGCATTCACCGCGGCTCTCAAGGCTATTCCGGAAAATGCCTACCGTGACGCCTTCGATGCCTGGAAATCGCGATGGCGGCGCTGCAGCGACACAGAAGGAGCCTATTTTGGAAGTTTTTAAAGAATAGTAACAATTGGCTCAATAATTTTTTTTTTAATCGACTCAGTTCTATTACTTACTGGACAAACCCTGTACAGTAGAATGCACGTACAGTAACTAGGTATCTGGGGAGCAAATGCATGAGTTCAAATTGTAATGCAATCCAATTGGAACTGCTTACAGTTCCAAGAGTTACTAAGCAATAGTAAGCACGGGTAGTACCCAAAAAGTATATATACAAGGTGTCTATAAAAGAACTCTGGGGTTTTGAGGCAAAACATTTTAATGAAGTAAAAAATTTATATAAATGTTTTATACATGATTGGAAAGGTCATATTTTCCAAGTTTTTTTAAACAATTTAAATGAAGTTCAATATGAACTCTGTTAGTGGCACAGCACAAATCATAAGGGTATTCCATCTCTTTCTGTGCCCTGGCCAGCATGTCTGGGGGGATGGTTGCCACACAATTGATTATTCGTTCCCAGAGGTGGCAAACATTACAAATTTTCTCCGCATACACCAGATTCTTGATATGCCCCCAGGAGAAAAAAAGTCCAAGGGAGTCATATCAGAGCTCTTGGGGGGCCCTGGAACAGGTCCTTCCCTTCCAATCCATCTGTTGTTAAGTTGGAATATATGGAGACTGGAAAACGTTTCCAATTGGTATGAGCAAAACTTGATGAGCCACTCGTTTCAGAGAAACTACATTTTGCTATCTCCTATAGTTAATAAGATATAAATTTTTAAAACCCCGAGTTCTTTTATAGACACCATGTATTTTACCTGCTCAATAGCATTCTGAACTTCTGGTGGAAAATCAATGTGATTATTGAGATTTTCGTCCTCTACTGCTTCATCATCAAATTCCATTTTCATCTTTACTGGTTCTTGAATTTCTGAAAAGCAGAAAATTTTATCACAATTTAGCTTGCAATAAAAATAAAATATAGATAAAATATCTTTTTTTACGTATGTGGGGGGGGGGGGCACATATTAGGGGATAAAATTCAGGATAAGATAGAGGGTCTCACACCAAAATTTCCAGGTCTCCTCCTTGAAAATAATTTGAGAGCAAGACTCCTGCCTGTGGAAGGGTTCATTTAAGACTTTATCAGCTCAAGAGGATTCATTATCTTTATTAAGTTTTAAGAGTATTTAGGTAATTTTAGTGGAATGAAAGTAAGCAATCATGAACAAATACAAAGTTAGCACAAAGCATAACAGTGAAAGCAAAAGAAATATTACAAAAAAATGCTCAAATATGAAAAAAATATTGCTATTTTTTCTACTACATGTTAAGCTCAGAACAAACTCTCCTCTCTTTTTAACTATTTGAGAACCATAAGCTCTGAAGTAGCATATTGAAACTTGCCACCAGCGCAGTCAGAAATACCTTCTGAAGGAAGTTTTTTGATCAAAACAGATTTTTCATATGCATTAACTACCATATTAAAATTTGAATTTATGTTCAAACCAATGGCTCTGGGGGGTGTTTTCACCCCCCCCCCCTTGCTTCGCCACTGAAACTTACAATATTTTTTAAAAAATTTAAACTCTATGACAAATTTAATGAACATTCAACGTTCCACTGAGATAGTTATCCTTCGAAAATTGTCAAGACCAAGTGAGTGGTTGTCTTTTTACTATTTCAGAATTAATTAAGACTTCACTGTTCTTACAATACCCGAGATATACAACATACCTCTTATATTTTCCATCTATTTTCATATAAAACATGGACAAAATGTCATTGGAATAGAAATTCATAGGATGATGGTAAGCTGCCTGAAAAAGATCAGCAAAATTAATTTAAGACATTATAACTTTCATTTTTAAATGAGGCACTTTTGAAACAAAGTAATTTTTAACTAAATGAGACACAGAATATCTTCTGGCAGTTTATATATCTAAAATTGTATTCATTTTCAGATCAATGCAAAGGTTTTTCTCTCACATATAATGATGAATTTTTTTATTAACCCCTTAACGATCGGACCATTTTCCAGAAAACGGTCATAAAAGTGTCTATTTTTTTTATTTAAGAAAGTAATATAAAAATAAGTGTATAAACAACACGTGCATTAAATTTTTAATATTTTTAGATTGAAATTTTAAAAAAATTTAAAATTTTACGAAAAGTCAAAAAGCAAGCCCAAGCAAACAGTGAAAATTTAAGAAATACGTCTTTTAAACATTAAAAAAGAATTTTATTAATATTTTGTGTAATATAAATAAAGATAAGTAAATTTTTCTTGTGTGTTAAATTTCAAAGCTTGAGATACAGAGGCTAATGTCACAATCTGGTAAGTTAGTACCAAATTTCCTTTCTTCATCTCTGCAATTACATTTAAAATGGACTGGTGCTGCCATCTAGTGTATAAAGAGAGAAATAAAATGTATTCCGGGCAAAATAAATGAATTGGTTTTAATAGTTTCGTCGGGTTAATATTGCACACCCCAGCACGGCAATATCACGGGAGCGAGAAATGGAAGTCAAAACCCCAGCACGGCAATTTTACGGGAACGAGCGGGAAAGAGTTAATGGATACCTCAGAGTGTGAATATTAGGGACAGTACCCACAGGTCCATCATTTTAAAATCTTCCACGGGGATGGTGGGAGAGAGACAAAAGATTTGTGTTTAGTACACTTTGTAAGCAAAAGCAAGCTTTGTTAATATAAACTGCTTCAGCCTTCAGGAAAAAAACACAACTTTTCATTAGTTCTCACTTTTGGTGTTAAGAGAATAGATAAACAAAGAGAAAGTCAAAGCTGCTAACTACTTGCATGCACACATTTTGCTACCTTCGAGGCTGTATGATGGCGCTACAAGACATTGAAGGGTTTTCTTTCCTTTTAAGGGCAAAAACTAGAAGCATGACAGATCGACTTACTCTATCTTTCCGGGGAGGAGGGACGATTCCAGTCATTCTAATCACACCCCCCCCCCCCACAAAAAATTTTTTTTTTAATGTTTTCAATTTTCAAGTTATCTGTTTGAATTTTCATAGGCTGCATAGAACTTATTTTATAAGTCATCGAAACGGTAGTTGCACAATTTATTTTCAACTAATAGTTCAAATCTCTTTTCTCATTTGGATATAAGAAAAATTAAGGAAACAGATAAATATAGGAAAGTTCAAAGAGGTATTAGTCCTTTTAAGGACAGTTTGTGAGAACAATAAAGAGGCGTTCGTGAAACATGGCATTCAACGTTCCGAACAGCTTGACGTTATTTAAACTTTTTTATACTTTAATTGGAGATTAGATGTCTTAAATTACACAAGAAACACTTGTTATCGAAAATCGATTTGAAAAGGATTCCTATTTACGATTCAAAACTTTTACTGTTGATATGATGAGAAATTTTCACGTACACATGTAAGAAAATTGTGATGTAAACAATGAAGGCGAAGGAACCATTACTCACGTTCTTGCTGCCATATCTGAGTGAGTTCGACGAGCTTGACCGAGAGCGAGCGGTTAGTTAATCACGTGACAACTAATGATCACGTGCTCCAATCAACCAATCAACAGCTAAAAATGGTAACCGGTGAGGTAACCGATTGATGATAGAACGCTGCGGTTTGTAACCGGTTACTTATCGGTAGACCGGTGAGGTTTGTCGAACGCAACCTCTCGACGAGCTCCACCGAGAGCAACCGGTTAGTTAATCACATGACAGCTAATGATCACGTGCTCCAATCAACCAATCAACTGCTTAGATTGGTAACCGCCGTGGTAACCGGTTGATTATAGAACGATTCGGTTAGTAACCAGTTACTTACCGGTCGACCAGTGAGTTTCGTCGAACGCAACCTCTGTGAGTAAAAGTAGTCGAAGTTAGTGGGGCTATGGTTAGTAAATCTATCACATAGACTAATAATAAGCATAGACTAATAATAAGAGTAGACCGAGCTATAGCAACCCTTTTGCTGCTCATAAACCAAACCATGTGACTGGTGGATATCCTAGCAACAGCGGGCGTTGATCGTAGCAGACGATCAACGCACGCGAGAAATAAAATCAATAAGAATTGATGAGGAAGAATGATCTTTTATGGAGTCCGATTCGTAAATTTGTTATTCTAAGTTGTAAATATTTTGTTAACACAGTGAGTTTTTCGTTTAGATAGTATTGTGCATTTTCTTTAGTCAATTTCAATAACTCTCTAAGCAATAAAAGATGCAAGCGACCAAGAAGAATCAGCAAACGGTAAGATTTTTACCTACAGTTTCAATACCGATTAGTACATTTTTGCGTTAACGCAAAACGTTTACGCCATTTCGTTCACGCCAACGCTGACAGCTCCAAATGAATTAAAAGTTACCGAGAACTGATCAAAAACTATTACTAATGTCAAAATAATGCATAACTAAAAGAAAAACAGTTCAATCTCTGCACCTGGAAGTTTTTTTTAATGAAAACACATTGTCGTAAAATACATGTCGAGTGCCAAACTGTAGATAATGCTGCCATCTAGCAACCATGCTGCCAAAGTCTTCGCCAAGCCCTTCCACTAGTCACATGATACATCTATGAACCAATTTTCTTCATCAGCAAGAATGAGAAGCTCGGTCTACTCTTATTATTAGTCTATGATCTATCATTCAAAGTTTCTGAGTCTTTTCTAAATAATCTGACGTTGAAAAATTACCGATTTTCAATTAAAAGGTTGGCAACACTAAAAAAGTAAACAAAACACTGCGAATTTCGCATCGCAGCTGAAAAAACGAAGTACGAGATGTTTAAATTGGAAGTTTCAATTTATTCTTCAAACAAATGGGTTGTAAAAAATTTCTTTGATGTTACTTAGCGGTTGTTTTCTATGTAAACTTTTTTTTTCACTTTGTTTCTTGTTCTATTAACTGAAAACTATGGCTCTCAGTGAGTATTTCTTTTTTCATGTATAACCGATGTATCATAGTTTCTATATAATATATATATATATATATATATACATTTCATTTATAAACGTGACGTAATAACCAAGGACGCTTCAAACTCAAGCTTTTGGGAGGGGGAAAATTCTCAGTTTGCCGAATGAAATCTCATGAAACCTCGAATTTTACCGAACGATAAAACACGAGCATGCACACTTACCTACCGAATAAGTAATTTTAGTCATCATTTAAGAATTGGCAATTCTGTTACTCTGTCTCTAAACTTGCCGAATTGTCAGGAAAATTTGCCGAATATGGTAACATTTTGGGAGATCACAGTAACCTCCCATCCAGTCAGTGGCGTACCAAGACAGATGGGGGCCTGGAGCGCTACTCGAAATGAGGGCCTACCTGGTATTAAAACTGAAGTTTCAAACTATGTGTACATACCATATATTACAGTAATTATTTTAAGTGGTACATTTTTGCATATTTAAATAGTGTTGGTTTGATTTCGGACACTATTGTAAATACCACAGTAAAACACATGGTTTTAAGTAAAATTAAGTAAATACTACATTTTTAATAAAATTGTGCTTTGTCAGAAAATATCAAAAACAGAAAAAAGTCTTAAAATTATATTGTATCTTAAAAATTTATTGCATCTGAACATCCAAGTACAGTGAACAGAAACGTTTAGGCATTCCAGATTTAATTAATTTTAGGATAAAAATTGGCTTTTACAGCAAAAAAAAACCTTTACTATTCCTTTGAGTAAGACACACCAGGGAACTATTTCCCTGATAATATCACCTAATCTCAGAGAAAAATATTTTTAAAACATGCTTACCTAAATAAGGATGAAATTCACACGTTCACAGTCTTTCATAAAACTTTTCTGCAGGTCTCGCCCACAAAAAAAAAAAAAAAAACGCTCTTTACGTTCTTCAGACAAAAAAACTCTGGTGTGACCCTATACTTGCCTGGCACGTTTGATTGTAGTGGAGAAAACGCTCTTCGCTGGTAGAATTGAAAATATTTAATGTTCGACAGAAATTAAGACAAAAAATTTTTGCGTATGCATGGGTTTAACTAACTAATCCGATTTCTAAAGCGAAGAGCGTAATTTCCCCCGATTATCAGACAAAGGGCTAGGAACTATTTCTTTTGCTTGGCCGCAGCTCATTTCTCCATAGTCAAGTAAGCTTGCAATCGAGTATAGAATGGATGGGAGGAGGTATTATGCAGTCAAGGTCAAAAGTCCCGAAGGATTGACCAATTAAACAGTTTTACGCTGTCGAAAGGGGCATAGCAAAAAGGAAGTCCCCTTTGCTTGAGTCAGAAGGGGTCCGATTTGTTCTTAGAAGTTACAGCTTCGGGCAGGAGACGAAACTTAAAACCAAAAAAGTGCAGCTGGTAAAAAGAAAAATTTATCTGACTGATTTTTCCAACGCCACAAAGGATAGACAACTTCTCATTTAGGAATGGATTTTCTTGGTTATATGTTTGAATTTGGTTTCAAAAATAGTGTATGAATTAAGACTAGACCATCGTAGTCTTAATACACAAAACAAAACATAAAACTGATATTTTAGCTGTATACTGTAATGATTAAAAATTAAAAACGTGCATCTGTTATGCATTAGTTTTTTTTTATAAATTGTTTGAAAAAAAAATGCATAAAACTTTGCTGAAAGCACTTAACAAAATAAAAGCAAATATTTTTATAGGTTTAGTTAATTTAAAAATTTGGGGCCCCCATTAAATTCGTGGCCCAAGCGCTCATGTGCCTTTGAACACTAGGACGGGTCACTATGAAAAAAAGTCATATTTAACAAAATTTATGATATATACTCGCATATATAGGTAACTGATTAATATTTCTAATCATGATGTATATGACAGATCTACTGGAAAAAATAAGATACAATTTCGGGGCTTATGTCAAAGCGGGGCCTGTGGGACATAATTTGCCCTCTCTTTGTTTAGGCAAGAGTCACTGAGAAAATATTCATTCTACATAAAAGGTCAACTTTTTATTTATCTAAACCATGACATAAGGCACGTCTGGTGAAAAAGAAAACAAATTAAAATTTTGGGGCCTATGTCAAAGCGGGGCCTGGGTATCATAAACCCTCCATTGATCCCAAAGAGGTATTGATTGTATCCCTGAACAAATATTTGGTCTTTAAAAAAATTATGATTTATTAAGCCAACTTGTTTAAGCATTCAAACCAAGATGTGCGACAATATTGGTGAAAACCAAAAATTGAAATTTGGGGGCCTATGTCAAAGCGGGGCCTGGGGCGGAGGGGGCGGTCCGCCCCCCCTTCGGTACGCCACTGCATCCAGTGTTGCCAGATAGTCAAATCCAGATTTCCCCAATTCCCTTCCAACTTTTCCCCAAAAAGCAATGTTTTCTATCAAAATTCCCCAAATTCAAAAATTATTTTTCCTCTAATATTTTCATAAAATGAATCGACTTGCTCTGATATTTTTGTCTCTTGGAAATTTTTTTTCTCCCCAAATAGCCAAATTTTCTTATGAAATTCCCCAACTTTTTTTTCTTCCCATTTTTGCTTATTGTTTGTCTTTATCTTTTTTTATCCTTACTATTAATAAAGCTGAAAGTCTCCCTGTCCGGATGTCTCTCTCTCTGTCAGGATCTCTGTGACGCGCAAGCACCTTGACCAACTGATTTTCATGAAATTTGGCAAAGAATTAGTTTGTAGCATGGGGGTGAGCACCTTTAAGCGATTTTTTCAAAATTTAATTTTGTTCTTTTTTTATTTCAATTTTAAGAACATTTCCCTCAGCAAAATTATCATAAGATGGACGACTAAATTACCAAGTAATCATAATGTGGAACCGTAACGTGAGCAAGCCAGTTGGCAAGAAATTCATCATGTATTTTTTGTAAATATACAGGGGAACCAAAATACCTTTTAATTTTCTACTACGGGCAAAGCCGTGCGGGTGCCACTAGTCATAAATATAAGCGTCTGACCAAGAGATAAGAAATAACTAAATATTTTTTTTTTCTACTCTTATAACACTCTGCTTCTGTATGTACATTTAAACTATGATTTTTGTATATATTTACCTACGAACATCTTCTTCAACACACTTATTTTTGCCTGTTTCACGTATCAGCTAGTTACTTATGCAGAACTAGTAATGCGAATTCCGTAGCATAATACAGTAGAAGACCGTTATAACGCACACCTTGGGACCACAGCTTTTGCGTTATACAGGATTTTGCGTTATATAGATCATTTCACAAATTTTAAAACTAACATTCAGAATCAGAGCCTGATTACCGCAGGGGTATGTGGGGCAAAGGCCCCTCCTCTTAGATTTCAGGGGGGCCGAAAATCCCCTTAATTTATCATGTTAATTAAAAATAAATGATGATTTAAATCAGAATCTAGAGTACAATGATATCATTGATAGTTTTGCAAATGCCAAAACAAGGAAAAAATCTATTTGTTGATAAAAATTCCCTTTAAAAATATGATCTCTTTGCAAATCAGAAAACTACTCCAAATTTAGTCAACGTTTACTGTAGTACATTTATATCATAGATAATTTTGGTATTTACGGTTTACTGCAATGGGCAAAGTTTAACCACATTTTTATATTTATCGTATACTACTATATCTCTTCTACTTTTTAAATGTATTTATTACATTGTGATATGAGGTACCACCAAATTTAGTATGGTTGTGTAAAAACGCAAATATTGAAATATTTTATTGATTCAACATGTAAAAAAAGCTGGAATGGGGGGGGGGGGGGGCACAAAATGAATTTCGTTCCCAGTGTCTTCAAAAATCTTAGGGGGCCCTGAAATAGAAATGTGCCCCATGTTCAATGTCAGGATGATCAGGCTCTGTTCAGAATATATCTAGATATTAGCACTTCAGAATGAGTTTTATCTGCAAAGAATATTAAAGTACCAATATTACAATTAGTTATTCACAAATAAATATGTTTCACAATCAAAAGAAAGTGCAATATCCTGCACTTCTGCTAGCTTCATGGTTTGCATAACTGCTGCATTTGCAAGAGCCGTCTGGTATTTTCTGTTTATTATGATTAATAATTCTAAATTTAAAAGCTTTGAATTAAGATGGAAAGATGAAAAACTTTCAAAATTTACTTTGCCTAACAATTTTTATGTTTTCAAAGCAAAACAGAGGGATTTTTTAAGCTTCAAAACCTATTGTTTACTTCTGAAAAGTTGTGCGGTTTATAGAGAATTGCGTTATATAGGTCGGCGTTATAACGGTCTTCTACTGTATTCCACATAAGGGCAGTTCTCAAAAGGTGGGAACAAACACAGACCTCAACTTTGAAGCTTCAACACCAAATAACTTTCATTTTAATTAACTCAAAAATTTTTGAGTTAAATTATAATACTGTATAGAGACAAGAATTGCCATAAATTTTTGAAAAAATGCTCTTCAAATGCCCTCAAAAAAATATTTTCTTTGCTAAAAGGCACAATTTTGGACATACCAAAACGTTAACTGAGCGAATGTACCATTAAAAAAATTTTTTTTTAATTATTTCCATACGTTTCAAAAAAAAATTAAAGGCATGAATCTTACACTGAATAATTTTTTGTTAATATTTTACACAAATAACAAAAGTAAAGACAGATTATTTACTTTGTAAACGATTTTAAAAAGAAGTAAGTTTGAAATTTGATGCATGTCCAAAAGTTACAATCTTTACAATGCTATTTTTTGAGAACTAAGTATATGATGTTTTCGTTTTAAAGGTGTTTATCGATCCTCAGAATCAATTTTTAATTGTTTAAAAGTGTTTTCATAAGCTTTTATGCAGTATCTTAGAAGAAAAGTCATTTTTCTTAAACATACATGCGAGATGTCCAAATGGTGTTACGATCTTGACGCCGATAATTCTGTCCGTTTATTCATAATTTTTAGATGATCCACTGTCTTCTAACCTCAATAAAAAAGGTTATTATAATGTTATCTTCTTTAATCCATCGGTATTTTGCATAATTAATACGTTACACATTGAACAATACATAAATTACAGTGGAAACATGGCTGGTTATGATCGCAACAAAAGCCATTTTGAGCTAAAATCGCCAAGCAAACCTCCATTGGCGACAACACAGTATACGATAAGCTAAAGGTTACCAGAGGGGAATTCCAAGTTTGAGTAGTTTATCGTCAGCTGCACCAGTTTTGGCGATGTTATCACTTGCGCTAGCATTTTTTTTCCCCCGCTTTTATTATTTTAGAATTTTTTTTTTCTCTTCTTTCTTTTGGAAACATAATTTAACGATCGCCAAATAGAAATACGAATTTCTTTTTTCAATAATTTTTTTAGACATCGTTTTAATTCTTATGACATTAGAAAAAATATTTATTATTAAAACTGATGATGTCACTTTTTATATTTGTATTATTTTTAATTTGAAGCATTTTTTTACCTTTCATCAACTTCTTCAAAATCATTCCAAAACTTTATTATATGTAAAGAGTAGTATGTATAGCCATTCAAGTACTTCATTAATATCCTCTTTATTATTAAATTACAAAATTCAAAAAGTAGTAAATAAAATTTTCATTGGAAATGTTAAAAATCAGATTAACAATTGTCAAAAATGGTGAAAATTACATTATGATGATGTCCAAAATCCGTTACCTACAGACTGCTGATTTAATTTGCTAATTAACAATTTTTACAAATACCTGCTGTCTTTTCATGTTCATATCTTGTGTTCTAGGTATGCATACTATAGAATAAAAGCAAAATTGATATCAAATTTGAAAATTTTTGAAATTGCTCAAAGTTAACTTTTTTGTTCCCACCTTTTGAGAACTGCCCATAATGTGAAATGTGAATTGCATAACGTTGAGCAAAGCTAAACCAACGCTGTTTGATACAAACAATGTAACTACCAGATGTTAAGACGCACATTTAAATACGAAATTTTTTTCCCCTAAGGCTTTTCCCCAAGACAAAAAATTTTCCCCAAAGAATTCCCCTCAAAATCCATTTCCCCAAAATTTCCCCAGAGAGCACCAGATTTCCCCAAAATGGGAAAATTCCCCCAATCTGGCAAAACTGCTCCCATCTGGGCAACCCTGAAAATAACTTTGCCCGTGTTACAAATTTCACCTAGTATTTATGGCTCAAATTTTTCAAGGCAATTTTTAGCCATATATGGAAATTAGTGACAAAAAGGGTTGCTGTCTGGCGCCAACATTTTCCACTGTCATGAATCACTCATTGGATTGGCGATTCTTCTCAGGAACAGTTTACTTATCTATTTGGGGCTGTTTTTGCCATCCCATTGCCAATCCGACAACGGTATCGCCAAGTGTGACATTGCTTTGTTTACTTCCACTATCAGTTCTCGCTGAATTTGCTATAGTCATACAATTGAAGTTATAACTGAAAATTATCTGAATATATAAAATAAGTGAAACCTTTAATTTAACTCCTAGTCATTTCTTGTAAAAATTTAGGAATCCTGCCCAATCGTTTCCCATTCTATTCCAAATATGGACATATCCTAGCCTCATGCTTCAAATGATTACAATGCAAAATTAGTTTGCATTAGAATGCAAAAGTTAAATCAGTTTTAACACATTCTCAGCTGGTTTTAGTCATTATGTATCAAGTTTGTAACTAATGGTAGAAATACTTATTAGGCAATGTCACAAGCAAGACTAGATTTGTGATCTTATGCTGGTAAGCAGTATTTCATCTTATTGAATTCTTTTGCCATGGTTAGTTTACTGCTACAATTTCCTTATTTTTTGGGGTGAACTCATAGAAGACACATTCTTAAATTCAAAAACAGTGTATTTAAAATCAAAACTCGGTATATACAGTGAACTGTCTCAAATCCTCCACCAACCTGAAATTCACAATTTTATAAATCTGAACAACATTTGAAACATAAAACAATATGTACACAGTCAAATGCTGAGTAAAAGTTTGAGACATAAATTAGATTAAGAAAGTTGAATTTATCAAGCTGAAGTCATTTTTTTTAATTTGAAGAAATAATTTTCATGAATTTGAATTAAAAGCTTTATCCTAGTCATAAAAAAATATTTCTAGAAGATTTTTGTTTTTTGGGACAACTCCATTATGTTCTCAATTCATCAAATTTGATATGTAAGGCATTTTAAAGATTTTTTACATTGCTTTTGGCAAAAAATATACAACTTACATTGTGGTGAATTTTTGAAAAAAAAAAAAGGATTTATTATGTCTTTCACTAAGCATTGCTGTAATATATAGCTCCTCACGAGTGAAGCTCAGTTGATTAGAGCGTTGTGCTGAAAACATGAAGATCGTGAATTCGATCCCACCATGAGATTTCTTGTTTTTCCCGTAGGTTAATTTTGACCAAAATTTCTAAAAATATACAATTTAAACTCATTTCTGCATTTTGAACCACAGTTATGTTTTTACATTAAAATCAAAGATGGAAACTTTTATTTTAACATGGTAAATCTTGATTTTTTTTTTTTTTTTTTTTTTGTAACTTTTTCCTTAAATACTTCATAAAATTACAAGAATGAGTTAATGTTAATGTTGAGAAAATTTTATTTTATTTTTCATCACCATCAGAAGAAAAAAATCTCATTGTGGCTGTATTTTGAAAAATTGCTGTTAAAAAAATCGGATTTTTGAGCTGCCGCTGTTGTGCGTGAATGCTTTGCACGGGGTAGCTAGTCATTTTTCTGCTAGGATTTTCTGTGGTTGTGTGACAAATTTCACTATTGGGCGATTCCATCATAACTAGTGTGACATTACTAATGCTATTATTACTTACTAGTTACTGGCAATACTATTTTTTATTTTCAAAGTTCTTTTTA
This sequence comes from Uloborus diversus, assembly GCF_026930045.1. Lineage (NCBI taxonomy): Eukaryota > Metazoa > Arthropoda > Arachnida > Araneae > Uloboridae > Uloborus > Uloborus diversus. The sequence continues at coordinate 97,018 of NW_026558713.1, forward strand.
ATTAGCTCAGCATCAAAAATCAAGCATTCATTAATATTATCTTATTTAATATCCTTTTATAAAGGAACTACATGCACAGTTTAACTACTCTCAGTTTTTATTATTAAGTATTAGTTTTATAAAGCTTGTAACTTGTGTGACAATTTCTGTTTTCAGCTGCCGCAATTGTTCTTGTTGTAAAATTAGTAATTAATTATACAAAACTAAGAACAATTATATTGTGCATGTAATTGTTTTATAAAAGGGTGTAAAATCAAGTAATATCATCCAATGAATGCCAGAACTTCTTTAATACTTCATTAAACTTTAAAAATAAGATGTCATTTTAAAGTTTTTATCACCACTTTGAGGGAAAAAACAAAAAAATCATATTTTTGCTCTTATTTAAAAAGAAAAAAATTGAAAAAACAAGGTCTTTTGAACATGCCCGCTCCAAACCTGATCAGCGCCGTCATGCAAATGTCTTATGAGCACTTTTATGCAGTGGCGTCTGAGGAAAATATAGTTAACCCCTGGAATGAGGTTTTGTTGACAAATTTGACGTGGACGTTTGGCATTTAATTTATTTTATAAACATTGTGTAAAAAAACGTATTTAATTTTGGATTACAGTGTAGATTTTTACTTCATATCTTGACGTTATTTCGAGTTCAGTAGCTCTGATATGTTAATGTGTTTTGGAAAAAGAAAATATTTTAAATATCAAAGTTAACGCTGCTCTAAATATTTCTAATCTCTAATTGGTGAATAATTAAACACTCATATTCCTAACAGGAAATATTCCACATTGTTTATGTGCTAAACAACATTGGATATTTCCTGTTATTCCTCGGCACAAAATTATTTATTTATTGCTTAACTTATACGCTTGTTAAAACATGACAACAGGGTACTCATTATATTTCTAAATTGAAATATAAAGGATATTCCACCTTAAAATATGAAACTGAACACCCCCTCTTTCCGGTAAAACCAATAATTCTAAAATACGGAATCATTAAAAAGGCCTTGAATGTGATAATTAAAACAAATGCATTGTCCATAGCTCTTTTAATGTGCAAATAATTAAAGAAAAAAAGGAAGGGGAGAGAATCGAGTAATTATGGTCAAGTCGTTAACTAAAAAGTCAACCAAAATTGATGACTACAATTTACAAATATTACGCACAAGTAAAATATATGCAAATTGGCTTACAGTATGTTTTGTGTATGATATTATGATATAGTCGAAACTACCATGAACAATAGTTAGAAATCAAAAAAGGACATATTACACAAATTACACTACAACATAATCACCTCAAGAACCAAAATGGGGAACATGAGATTTATTGCCCCTCATATGCTCAGCTTTATGTATTAATGACATTCTGAAATAGCATTCACTGCTCTACATTAGGAAGAAAATTGCTAATGTATGCTATAATTAGCAGCATGTGTTTTCAGTGCAAAAGATTGCGCTTTTGAATAGCATATTTAGACACAACAAGGCAATAATTTTTCTGCTTTTTTCAATAAGCTGTGTAATTTCACCGCCACTATTGGACATAATCAGGGCCTGATATACGTATGGTCCGGCAGGTCCATGGACCTGGGCACTACAATTTTAGGAATACTAAAATAGGGTAAATTTTCTTTATTTCTTCCCTGTTTCGGAAACTTCCACATGAAAAATGTGCAGATTCTCTTGTGAGAGGACCACCAAATTTTGCCAAGGCCTGGGCATTACTATGGCTTAATCAGGCCCTGGATTTAATGAAAAGTTTAATTTAATTTTTTTAATAAGAAGATTCTCCCTAATTGGAGCATTTTTGATTGGTAGAGCTCGGCACCTTTTTACTTTCTTCTATATCTGATATATAGATAAAAGTATTGGATTCATGCAAATTTTCGAATTTTGACGGATTCGAACGTTTTGAGGTGTGCTGAGTCCATTTCGACCATTTTTAGAAAATGTCTGTCTGTGTGTCCCTGTGTGTGTCACGTATGTGTGTGACCAGTTTTTTGTGGCCGCTCTACAGCAAAAACCACCGCATGAAATCGAGCGAAATTTGGTACACATATGTGCCCCTATGTGAACTTGTGCCCATTGTTTTTTGGCACAAATTCCTCCAAGGGAAGTGGAGCAATGGGACATTTTTTGAGTTTTGCGTGACTGCTATTCCTCATTAAGTAACTGGCAGAATCAAACAAAATTTGGTCCATATGTTGCCCCTAACAGGTACAGGTCCTGATTCAATTTTGGTGTCAATAGCTTAAACGGAGGTTGAGCTATAGAACTTTTTTTTGTTCTCAATTGTGACTGCTGTATCTCAAGAAATAATGAACATAATCAAACAAAAATTTATCGACAAGTAGCCCTTAGAGGGTATAAGAAATGATTCTACATTTTGGCGTCAGCAGCTGAAAAGGGTGTGGCACAATCAAACATTCTTTTTTTCCCATTGTGAGTACCATATCTCAAGAAGTAATGCTACTTTCTGGATGAAATTTGGAATAAATATGAATCCATATGTAAACGGGCGTTGGTTCAATTTTGGCGCCTATCGCTCCATGGGGAGCTGATTTTTTTAATTTATGTGAATAAAAATAGCTTTATAATTGCAACAATTAGAAAGATAAATCGTAACAGACTGTCGACTGCATATTTCTCATGTTTTTAATTGTATCGGAAATATTATCTCAATGATTTAAAATTTCTAACTATTGCCATCTCGTGTTTGTTAACAAATAAATGTTTGTAATTATTTTAAACAAGGCTTTTAAAAAAATTTTCAATTTTCATTCTTTGCTTTGCTTTTGAGATAAATCAGGAATTGGGATGGTCGTCAAGTTTTGGCTTGTGTAATTTTGTTTTTGTTGGGAATATTGCTTCCTTGTTAATTATGGGGAGGGATCAGAATTATAAGAAAGATATAGAAGAAAGTTTTGTGATGGCCACAACATACTCGTTGACTCTGGTGCCTTCATATCATGCTCCGCACGACCTTGCACATAGGGATTGCGCAATGCGCAGCCCTGCTTTTGAATTCTTTCTGTCATCCAGGAATGCTTTGCAGTGGTCAACTAGTTTATCTATGTTTTTATCATTCATGTTTTTGATGCTTTAGTTTGTTAGGTTTGTTGACTTTGTATTTTATGGAAAATCACAATTTTTTTGAAAATGTGTCATTAAAAGCAAAACCATTGCTAGTTATTCAATCAAATTTTATTAAAAGTTTTAAAAAGTGCCCTTCAAGAAAGATACTTTGCTGCTAAAACAAATGAAGTGTTGAAAATAAGGTATGATTAAAAATAAACTTTAGTTATATATATATTTCTTTTGCTATTTAGTAGCTATGTTTGAATAAAGTTTTCTGCATATAAAACATTAGAAAGTTTCATATTTATGTACTTTTAGTGATGGGAAAGAATCCCTATTTTTCTCAAAATGACAATGGAAATTGATTTTACCATACATCACACCCTACAACTGTTTACTGGCTTTTGTTTTTGTGTTTTGGAATGCTGGGACATTAGCAGGCATGTTATTTAATTGTTTTGGTTATAATATTTGATTAAATTGAACATATTTTCACATAATAATGTCACAAATAGTTTATTTTTGTGAAAAAAAAAGTGACTCAAAGACTGCTACCTTTTTTGACACGCTTTTATTATCTTTGCCTGTATGTATGTATCTTGTAACGGAATCTTGCAACTCAAATTTTGCCCACATCCTGAGGGGGAGCATGAGGATTAAAAGTGCTTGCAAAAATTAGAATTAAATATCGATAGAAGCCCCTGATTTTTCTGCATCAGATTAAATTTGTTTCAATGTTCAAAAGTAATTATAATGTGAATTATAATTATTTTTTATTAGTTTCATGCCAAAATGTTGGTAAAAAACAAAAATTCATTCTTGATCATGGTCATTGTTGAACAATGATTTTATTAAAACATATCTCTAATTTTAAAAGTAATATAAATATGGTTTACACACACGTACATTGATGTCTGTTGTGGATTAGCTGGATTAGACAACTATTCGAGTTCAAGTAAACTAAAAATAAAATAAAATAATAGTTTAAAAAACTAAAAAAACTTGATTTTGTAGCAACATAAACTAAAAAGTAAAAAATAATCTGTGGATGTTAAGTATGATGAAATAATTGACCAAGCAATTAATTTAATGTGAAAAAAGCAGGGGAGCTGCTTCGTATCAGTTGTCTTAAATTTCTTCCATTTGTTGTCCTTGCAAAAATGAAAATAGATAGCAAGCACCCCACGGTTTATTTTTACATTGAAGTTTATTATTTGGTCAATTATTTCATCATACTTAATATCCAAAGATTATTTTTTACTTTTTACTTCATGTTGCTAAAAAAGGGTGTTTGTTTAGTTTTTTAAACTATTATTTTTTTCTTTATGTGTTTTATAACTTTATTTCATTTTCTCAAATCCAAATTTTTATTTTCTTCTACAGTTCACAAAATAATGAGCGTTACTGTACTTCTCTTGCTAGCATGGATGTCTGTTGGAATTGTTATGTACAGAACTTCATCAAATAAACTGAATGATGTATTTGAGGAAAGTACAGAATTGTTTAGAATTCCACTTTCCCCTAGTGAGGAAATAGAGGCCTGCAGAGCTAATAATCGAAAATTGAGTCCTAATTTTTGGAAAAAGGTGAATCTGCGCAAGGAAAAAATCCCTGAAGAAATCAATGAAATGATGTCTGCAATGGTGGTTCAATCAGACTTTATTGAGGTTGAGGTAATTAATTTTTTCAATTTACTTTTTTTAATTTGATTTAAATAATATTATTACTCAGCTGTTGTGTGTTTTTCAACATAGTAAGCAGGCCCGGATCTATAAATTTTGGGCCCTCTGCAACAAAATCTAGGGTAACAAAACCCCTCCCTATAGGCCAGCAGTGTATATTTGCAACTTCAATAAGTCTTAGTACTAGTTTTATTTTCAATTTCTTGGTCAGTCGGGCCTCTAAAGAAGGATAAATGAATGAGAGTGTTGTAAGTCAACATAATTTGAAATAAATGACGGTTTTCTAAAAACCTCTGTAAAAAATCGAAATTGCATGAATTTTAACTTCAAGAGCAAGATTTGCATTAAAATATAGCTACTTTTTATTACAAATGAACTATGAAAGTTATTTATGACTTGCTTTAAAGTAACTTTTAATTATTTACGCCACTGTCATTCTATATTTCAGATGGAGGTTTATTAAAAGAAAGTCAAGTTTAAGTTTTGATCACCCCTGCTTAAAGCATCACTTGTCATTTTTTGCATTTTTGTCATTTATTGTACCTTAGCTTTACTGTACAAGCTAGCTTATTTGTTTTTTTTTTTGGGGGGGGGAGGGAAGCGTCTAATTTCAACATATCCCTATTTTTAGTATCAAGTCCGAAACACATTTCTTCAAACATCTCGAAAATTCATTTCTGCAGATATTGCTGTTTACTTGACCATGGCAGTATTCACATCTTTTGTGATTTTACTCTAAAAGTTTGGCCACCATTTGATGAATAGGCTATTTGTAGTTGTAGTGACTGCTCACCATTGTTCAGAAGTTTCAATGTTATTTTTGATGGTGATTGGTTGAAACCAGGATGTCCAAAGGTCCCGGAATTTAAGGGACTGTCCCTTATTTGGGGAAACTATGCCACGTCCTGGTGAGCTTTGATATGGGACGGCTTAAGTCCCATATTCTAGCAATACTTTATAAATAGACACAATGAATGAGAGATTATTTTAAGAAAAAAAAATAATAGGATGAAAAACGCAAAATATGAAATAAAGAGTAATAACAAAAATTGTTCAGCACTAGAAATGCAATGTTTTCCATATACCTAGAAAGACTAGCAGTGGTCATTTTGACCGCCATGCATGAAATATTAAAAAGTATATCTTTTCAGGATTTTTAATCATAGAAAAATTTTGTTTTCATTTGTCATAAATTATTTTAACAATTAAATCATAATATAATCTGTAAATCAGTGGCGGATCCAGCCGATTGTTTTGGGAGGGGCCATCCGAAATTTTTGAACAAACTCCAAACTCCTCAGAAATTTTATTATAATGAAGTTTTAAAACCTCAATTTTCGGGGTATCGAGACATTAGGTGAGGGGTTGGATTTAGGAATCTCACTCAAAAATGTTTCAAAATTTAAATTTCCGAGTAATTTTTGAAAATTAGGAAACTAAAATCTCATTTTGTTTATTTTTGATGATGTACGGAGAAAGGTCAGATTTCAGGCGCTGGCCCCAAAATATTTTTTGAAAATAAAGCTTAGAAACCAAAATATTCTGTCATTATACATTGAGAAGTTAGAAGAGGAGGAGTGCTCTTCTCTAGCTCTTCAGCTGTACAGCTTAAAAATGCACCTTTAGGTAATGTTTGCTTACATTAAAGGAAGTGTGAAGGTGCTTAGAATCCTTCCTTCCTGGAAATATTTTGCCTTTGACGCTCTAAAAATTTGATTTTTAACTATATTTCTACTTTTTTTAGAAAGGGTTGGAAGATTCGTGAGCTCCTCCAAAAACCTCCTTTTAAAGCTATAAACTAGGGAGTGAGGGGATCCTATCAAAAATTGAAGTCCCAAAAAATTTCATTTAAGTTGCTTTTAAGCAAGTTAAGTGATAAGGGCTGGATAAACTAACTTCTGTTGACATTTTCTCCAAATAAAGGACTTAAAATGAAATTTTTTGCTACATATCAAGGCATTTGTCAAAACACATGGGAAAAGGGGGTTCTCCCCCTATTTTCGAAATTGAAGCCATAAAAACAAAAATTTAGGCTCTCTTTGGTCTTGTGAACAATAGGTATACTCTGAGAACAGCAGCATTTAGAGATAGAAAAATTTTGGAAATAAAAGTTTTGTTTTGAGGATAGGGATATAATTTATCTCCCAGTTAAGGCCTATACTTCTTTTTCAGTAAAACACATGTGCTGAATTTTGTTATCTTCTCATAATATTTTCTGTTTTTTTTTCTTAAAGAAATTTCTACAATCACAAGGCTTTGGGAGGGGCCATGGCCCCCCTCTAGATCCGCTCCTGCTGTAAATCGATCTGAGGAAACTTTTTTTCTTCTTAATTTTACGTTTGATCACCTGTAGTATACACATGCATTACATAATTCATATTGAGAAATTTTAAATTTGCACAAAATAGGAGATATTTTTCTAAGCATGTAATAACTAACACGTATTTTTGACCATGCATGTCATTGTTTTCATACATGCATAAATATTGCTATGTACTTGCATAACTCCCTTTTACAATATTTACAAACATTCATCTTTATCAATTTGCCTTTACATAAACCATTAACAATCTTTTTGCAATCGGAACAAATGTTTATAGTTTTGTTTCCGTAGCATTTCATTAGACATTGTTTCCTTTTTCCTAAGGTCCATGTGCCGGAAAACATTCGCAATCATTTGATGAAAGTAAATTATTTTCATTCTTAGGAATGTACTCTTCAGATAAGTCTGTTCATCTGAGCCAGAATAAGTTTCAGAAAATTCCTGCAACAGTTGTAGAATTCATTTTCTGTTAAGCTTTTTTTACTAACGGCCCTTTGCGACATCATGAAGATAATTATGTGACAAGGCACATCGAAGGAAATAAAAGCCTATGTTTCATGCAAAGCACATGTTTTGGTGCACAAAAGAATTACAGTACAAGTTTTTAGAATCCACTTGTTTTAAACCTAACCCTTTTTTGAACTAATAGAATTTCGCGTGTCTAGTCACATCAGGGTTCGCCAATATATATCAGTCGCTATATATCGCTATATATTGTGATATATATATCACAATATATATCTGATATTTATTTTGAAAATATCATGATATTTTGATACTTATTTCGAAAATATCATGATATTTTCGAACCCTGAGTCACATGCTTTTCTTATTCACCTTTCTCCCCTTTGCTCCCTGTTCTAACAGCAGAAAAAAGAAGCATGCGACCCAAATCTGTTTTGCATTTCCTAATGGTGCAAAGAAGTGCCCCTGACCAGCAGGGGCTACTCACACTTGCTACCTAAAGAATGTTACTCACCCTAACAACTAACAAAAATCCATAGTGCACATATGTAACAGAAAAGTGAACAAAACGGAACGCAAAAGCAAAAGTTCGTTGAGTGGCCAAAATGACTGTAGTTAGTCTTTTTAGTTATAACCATTTATAGCCAGGGTTGGGTTTTGGACTATCCAAAACTGGTTTAGGACATGACAGGTGGATTTTACCATCCAAAAGTGTCCGAATTTATCTTAAACTGTCCCAAAATGTGCTAAAGCTAAAGAGGTGTAATCTAATCAATTCGTATTTACTGCAATATTCGTAATGCATAAATATATATATTAATGAGGTTTAATTAATGAGTATTTGATAATATTATTCTCCAAAATGTTCATTTAAAAAATATTTTACTTAAAATAAATTGCCAAAAACTCTTATTACATAAAAACTTCTTTATGTAACTGTTGATAGAGTTATGAAAGAAAGTTCATAACATTACCAAGAGAACTAATTTCAGTTCCATTTATAACTCAAAGGGATGTTGTTGAATGTACAAAAATATTTAGATGCAAAGAAAAAAAAGCTTATTTTTTTATGATGTTTTAACGAAAATTATTTTTTGAATTATAGATTAAAGAACAAGAAATGGATGATGAAACACTTATATTTTAAAACTTGTGCTATTCTTTTTTTAGTTCATATTTTTAATATAATGCATTCTGTAACTACAAAAAACTGTAATTTATTGCATTTAAGTAAATTATTGCACTATATTTTGAACACTTTCTTTTGCACACATGCATAAATGTCAAAAAAGTTGGTTTATGGGAGGAAAAAAAAAAAAACATGCATACAAAGTGAAATTTTTAATAAAGAATTTAATTTCTATGTAATTAGATTAAAATCAGCTGTATAAATAAATTACATATATATTTCTACTTGAATGTTCACATTGAATAAATATATTAAATAGTAAAAAAAAAAAAAATATTTTGGCACATTTTGTTCTGTATTTGATATTTATCACAAAAATAGTTTTGGACACTTTCGGACAGCTTTGTACACAAGGGTTTTGAGCAGGCGGTAAAATCCTTACTAACCCGTCTTTTGTTTGCACATGCATAAACATAGGGAACTATTATCAAAAAAGTAAAATAAAAGTTAAACTCATGCATACAAATTGAAATTTTAATCAAGAATTTAACTTCCATATAACTAGATTAAAAGCAGCTGCATAAATAAGTTGAATGTTCACCCATTGAATAAATGTTCTCTATAAAACATTACTTTGATGCATTTTATTCTGGTATTGATGTTTTCTCACAAAGTACAATTTCTTTAAAAATATAATTTTGGACAGTTTTGGACACAAGGGTTTTAGACAGGATGGTAAAAACCAGGGTTTTTACCATAGTGTCCAAAACCTTGCCAACCCTGTTTATAGCAACTATAATAATAACCATAAAGACGTAAAATTTACTTTTTTAAGATCTTAATAAATAGTTAGGAAAAGTCAATGAAGGAAAAAGAATTTGAAAAATAAACGCAGCAAATATGAGCTTTTAAAAACTGTTCGTGGTCAAAATAGACGGTTCAATCTTTTTAGTGTTAAAGCATTCTGTCTTTCTTAATAAATAGTTAGAAAAAGTCAATGAAGGAAAAAAAAATTGAAAAATAAACGCAGCAAACATGAGCATTTGAAAACTGTTTGTGTTCAAAATGAATGCTTCCGTCTTTCTAGTGTTAAAGCATAATGACTTTCTGTTCAGTTAGTTAAAACAGAACTCATTGTAGGGACAAATTCAACACATATAAGTTGCAGTAAAATTTATCACAGCTGAAAAACACGTAACATCCTGAAATTGTTGCAATCAAGTATCAAATGTGATATTTTGAAAAATTGGGTTTATCAACATTTTGTTGTTATAATTATTGCATTACAAAAAAAAAACTGTTCAGTTTTTATTCATTAAGATTTTGAATTTTAGTTTGTTTTTTTGTTAACCTCTTTTAGTTTGTCTCAACTGTAAGGTTTAATCCTATTTCTGCTGAATTTAAGAAACAAATTGTCTATTAATGATGCATTAAAATTATTTTAATCATTCCAATTTCCCCATTGGCTAGAGAAGCAGTGCATATTTTCTTTAAATATTAGTCATCCATATTAACTACTGCTATATCTTCCAAGTCTGGAAAAAAATGTTAATAAATTGGGAAATACAAAGTTTACAATGTCAAACATTGTGTTAGAACTTTTCGCACTAACATTCACAAAGGAAAACAGCTGTGCTGTTGTAAAAAATGTAGTTTGTATTCATATGCTTATTGTAGTATATTCCTTTTTCTTTGTGAATGTCAGTGAGAAAAGTTCATTAAATTTAAGGCTGTGAAAATCTGATTTTCAGATTTCTTCCCTCTTAAATGGCACCCCCCATCTCCCTTTAAAAGTCTGTCCCGTATTTACAGTTCTTAAATTTGGCAACAGTTTGAAACTCAGAAGATGAGCATTGTTCTTATAAAGAGAGTTTTTTTTTCTAATTGAAAGATATGCTATCCAGGACATTTCATCTCAGTGGCCTTCTTTAACTACACCACCCCAAAGGGCTCCCATATGGGGGGGGGGCTATTGGAGGCTCTATCCCCCCTTACAAATTTGAACTTCCTTGCTTTTAGTCTTTTTTTTTTTTTTTTTTTTTTTCAAAAAATGTAAACACATTTTTTCTCCAGCAGTTAATGATTAAGTTATTAAAAATGTCAAATTTTAATAACTCTAATCCGTACTAAAATTGGTTTCTATGTTGAAAATATCTTGCTAAACCATGAGGAAATCTGAGCCCCCCCTCTCCCCCCCCCCCCCCCCCCCCGCCCTTAAAATTTTGTGTATGGGCGCCCATGCCACTCACATCAAAAGTGGTGATCCCATTCCAAAAATAGGCTGCTTGTGCCATTGTCTTTCACACTATATTGCAGTGTCAGAATTTATTTGAATGCCATATTGTACAGATGATTGAAATCCTGATTATACTTATCATTAAGATGTATGTATTTACATGTTTTCTTTTGCTTGTAATAGGATTGTGATATTCATATTCTTTATGCAAAACCAGCAAGTTCTAATCGTAGCATATCTGTTTTGCTACTACATGGTCAGTCTTACAATTCAGAAACCTGGAATACACTTGGTACTTTGAGAAATTTAGCAGCTTTTGGGTACTATACAGTTGCTGTTGATCTTCCAGGTAAATCCCACAACAATATTCATGATTACTTTCATCATATGGATTATCATAAATGTATGCATTGTCACAATTTGTATGTGTGTTTCATATTTCACTATCATAGTTTTAATAAATTAAAATCTGTCACAGTAGTTTTTATTATGATATGAGCTTTGTAGTTATTTATGGTCTTTTTCAGTGGAAGATTTAGGTTTTTAAAACGGGCTGATACAGATTCAAGACTGCTTAAATTTCATTTTCAAAAACGAGATTTATATTTGTAGCTTGGTGCTTTTTTTAAATTTTGAATCAACTTTTATCAAAAGTTACTTGTAACTTGTTTTAAAGTGACTTACACCATTCCCCCTTTGTTAATATTTTACACCATTGCCATTCTACATTTAAGAACACATTCTATCTTTTTGAATAAGAAGGACATACAGACGTGTAAATTTGACCCCCTCCCCTCCACACACAAAGAAAAAAAGTTTTGTTTTGCATTGATTTTTATTTTTCTTTAATTTGATAATCTTTTTAATGATAATCAGCTTTTTAAGTTATTGAAAGTTTTGGATTGTGAACTTTGACTCTAGTTATATGTATGTGTGTATATTAGGTTTATAACTTTAAGAAATAGTGAACTTTTTGATACAGAATCAGAAAATGACAATTATTTTGATCAATTCTTTAAAAATGTTCCAAACTAATAAAAATTACAGGTGAAAACTCTAAAAGTAGAGTGCATTCAGCACAGTAAAAATGAACTTGCTGAAACAAACTTCAGATTCAAATCCTCTTTTTTTTTTTTTTTTTTTTTTTTGCAATTCTGGTTACTTTTTTCTTCTCTCCTTACAAGACAAAAATATTCATTCATAATATATTTCTAGCTGATTTGTCAACATTCAAGTGTGTTAAATGTAGTTCATGGGTGCAGTGCAATTTAATATTGAATTTCATCCATCAATTTCTGGTAAATCTCTGTGGTAAACTTTTGATCAGAAAACTAGGTTTCCTGTCATGTATTTTAAATACAAATACAAAGGTGACAACCAGCAACAGGCTCTGGGCTCAGCTACGCTGGTCCTAGTCAGTTTATTAGTCTCAATGAAGATCAATTGCCCTCTAAAAGCTATCCACCACCTTATTCATTAGCACCTCTTCCGATAAGCTGTTCGAGTGCCAACAACCCTATTAAAGTAGTATTTTTTCCTAATTTCCAGTTTAGCCTGAGATTTGAATAGCGAAAAACAATGACCTCTCGTCCTGCTTTCCGTGCAAAAATGTAACCCACTAACATCTTTTGATAAATTTATGCAACTGAATCTTGTCTCCTCTGACTCTCCTTTGCTCCAGGCTATACATATTAAGACTTTTAAGTCTGACATCATAATCTAAACCTGAAAATCCCCTTACTAGCCTAGTTACCCTTCTTTGAACCCTTTCCAATGCACAAATAGCTTTACTCAGATAAGGAGACCAAAAATGAACTGCATACTCCAAATGAGATATTATCAAACTCCCATATGAAGGCAGAAGATCCTTCTTAAATTTGTTTGAAATGGATCTATTGATAAACTCAAGCATTCTGTTGGCTTTGTTACTTGCAATGCTGCACTGTTGACTAAACTTGAAATCCTGATTTATTGAAGAGTATTTGTGACTAATAACCTGTAGGAATATTATTCTGGCAGATAATGTCCCAGGGCTAGAAATTAACAATGGTCCACTGGTCCAAGACCACAAAAACATCCATCAGACCTGCAGAATATCAATTTTAGTGGTCTATGGGACTAGTACTGTAAAGTGTCGTTCTTGTTTTCAAATCAAAAATATGAAGAATCTCAATGTTTTAAAACTGTTGAGAGAAAACACCTATATTTGCAGTGTTTAGGTTTTCTTTGCAAAAAAAAAGGTAAAGATATTTTAACAGCATTAGTTTTTGTCACCCTATTACCTTCCAAAACAATAACACAGATAAGATTTTGTTCCTTATTCCTTAAATAGTGTTGGTGTGGTGAACAGAAAGATGCCTTTTATTGTATCCTTCTCTTCCCTATTCTGATTCTCTCAGATATATCTACTGGAAACGGCTATTTAACTCCATTTGTCATGTTAATTTTATTTCATATAGTAGTCTTTTTTCTTTAATTTCTCATTGTTAGAAACCAGAAAGCAAGAACAGACCACTAAAAGTGTGTGGGGCCAGGGAGTTTTTTTTGTTGCTGGTTCATTGGACAAGTGACTTATTTTTCTAAATTTCTATCACCATGTCCTGTGGTTGATAAATCACTTTTGTGCCCATATAAGTTTTTAATTGTGAGCAATTTCATTTGCTTGTCATTGGTGTTACAGGCTACAACAGTGTGTAATATACTGAACTGGAAACGTTTTGGCAAAGGAACTTTTTTTTAGAGTCATCTGCAATTGCAGTTTTAGTAGTCAGGGCACAAAGTTCACCATTTTGCCACAGGCATTTAAAAACTTGGAGAAAAAAATTTTAAGTCATAACCATAGTGTATATTCAGGGGGTCCCATAAACCTTGTGGCAAATTTGCTGGAGATGAATAATGACGCAATAACATGTGGAATCATAGCTTTTCGAAGTAAAAAATACTTGTAGCTTCTTTATGCAATCAAAAAAATTCTGCAGTAGTTCAAAAAACCTAAAAGTTTTCCCTTTGGATCCTGAACACCTAGAAAAAGTTTGATTTAATGCATTTGCAGTCTTTCTATTAAATACTATAAATGTTATAAAGTAAACTTCTTTAATGTATATTGCTATTTTAAAATATGTACTCAGTTTTCAGACTATTAAATAAAATAAAGGCGTTATTCTTATTTTCATGATTTCCCGAAATTTCTAAAGAATTTTCCACCTCGGGTAATAATGCTAAAAACTAAAAATAGTAATTAAAAAATAATTAACATCGATGAATTTATGAAATGGAAGTAAGTTTAAAGAATTGTTGATCAAACAAATTAATTTATTTTGGTCTGATAACGAAAGAGTGCACTAATTTTAAACTTCTTCTTTTAACAATGCTTTGTATACTCTACACAATTTTGCATTCTGGAAAAAGTGAACAAATACCTTTTTGCTCACTTTTAGCTTACCCCTTGCTAAGGGGTAAACTATAATGCAGAAACATGCACAGTAATTCTAATTTCAACCACAATTAAAGCTGTTTACTTTTAATTTAAGTATTATCATTTTGCACAAGAAATACAAATATTACCCTAGATCAGCGGTTCCCAACCTTTTCAGTAGCGTGGCCCACTAATTTCGTCAGAAAAATTTGGAGGCCCACTAACTGCTTTGTATAACTTCTAATGGCAAACAGCATATGTATTTGTGTGTATGTATATATATAATGCACATTTTTCAGCAGTAAGTAAAAGATAATGTACCAGAAGAATTTTAAGATGTTTTTTTTAACGAAAATAATTTTATTATAATCCACGTAGCTGACAAAATTGTAAAAAAGTCAAAAACAAGTATTAAAAGTCAAAAGATTCTTAATGGGATTTTTGACACTGTTTGTCTTCCACCAGCGATTCAATGTCTGGATTGAAACCAGACAGTTTTATTCTCAAATCGCTCTCAACATTCAGCTTGTTTCTGTATTTATTCTTCAAAAATACTATAGTTGAAAAAGCTCGTTCACAAAGATAAGTTGTAGAAAACCACATCAAGTGTGAGAGTGCAATTTTGGCAATAACTGGATATTCTTGCCGAGCGTTTATCCAAAACGGGACCAATGGTGTTATTTTGAAAAGCGATTTTAAAGATTGGTCACATGATAGTTCAATTAATGAATCTTCTTCACTTGAAGATAATTTCAGTTTGGAAAGGTAGTTCTCTTCAAAGGGATTCTGATCCACTGAATTTCATCCTCAATTTTAGGGAAGAAGTGCCTAAGAAATATGAAAAATCTTAATACTGCTTCAGTTACTAAAAGCCTCATTCATATGAATGAATATTCACTCACACTATATTATACAAAATAGTTATCATTTGTTAATATTAGTTTTAAAATTGCATTATTTGAAATATTTAATTTTTAAAGAAGTTCTTAAGAAAATTAATGTCTTTAATAATAAGACGTATTAAAATACTGGCAAAAAATTAAGGAGAATAAAATTTTCAGCTTACCTGAGGCTAGAGGCCATAGCGTTGAGGTGATCTTTTATGGTTGCAGCTGTTTTTCTATCGACTTTAATTTCGTTGGTCTCAATAAAGTCATGCAAAGTAGGAAACGCATCAAAAGAATCTTGGTCTACTTTTCGAGCCCATCTCTGAAGTTTAATTATCATAGCTTCGATTTTGTCTTGCACAAAAAACTTATGACAAACCTTGCCCTGCAGAGTTAAATTCAGAACATTGAGGGAATTGAAAATATCTGCCAAATAGGCCAATCGTTTTAACCAATTTTCATCAGTTATGCAGTCTAAATGGGAACTTCCTATTTTTCCATCATTTGCTCCATCCGTTAGGAAAATCAAGAGTTCATCGCGGAGTTCGAATAACCTTGTCAAAACTTTTCCTCTCGAGAGCCATCGAACTTCACAATGAAGCAAAAGTTGCTTGTGTTCAGCGCCCATTTCGTCGCACAAAACACTAAACAGTCTGGAGTTTTTAGGTCTTGCTTTGATAAAGTTCACGATTTTCACTGCGTCGTCAAGAGTTTTTTTTAAAGACGCGTCCAAGCCTTTTACTGCAAGAGTTTCTCTATGTATGCTACAATGCGTCCATTGAACCAAGGGAGCAACTGTCTTAACTTTGGCGACCAAACCAATATGAATGCCTGACATTGCTCGTTCTCCATCAGTTGTCAATCCTACACATTTCTTCCAATCTATTTCATTTTCTTTCATGAAATTGTCAGCAGCTTTGAAAATCTCCTCTCCAGTTTTTCTTGTTGGCAAAGACTGACAAAATAACATTTCTTCTTGAATATTTCCATTCCATTCAAAACGACAGAAAGCTAATAAATTAGCCTGGCCAGAACGTCCGTACTTTCGTCAAATTGGAGCGAAAAATATTCACTTTTTCTCAGAAAAGTAACGAGAACTTCATTTACGTTTTCTGACATTTCATCTATTCTTCTTTTCACTGTTGTTTTTGATAACGGAATTTCATTAATTTGTTTTGTACATTTTTCATCAAACAAAGCATTACTTATAATTTTTGCGGCAGGTATGATAAGTTCTTCTCCCACAGTGTGAGCTGAACCCTTTTTTGCAATTAACAAAGCTAGTTCATAAGAAACTCTGGTGCTTAGAGTGCTTTGCCTTGAGGATTTTTCCATGGTGGATTTTGTCATAGAAAAATTTCTTTTCTTCGTTTGAAAGAAATCCAAAGACTTTCCCACACATTCAGGATGCTTAGTCGAAAGATCTCTTTCAAGTTTTGAGACTTTCATACATTCGTTTGACAAAGTTTCAAAGCAAATCAAGCATTGAGGCATGGGCTCTTATTCGGAACCAGAAGAAATAAAGCCGAATTTTATAAAATCTGGGTTGTATTTTCTAAAGTATGATTTACTTTTCTTTGCTAATTTTCTGCTAGTTGGACCGGACATTAACTTACCGACTAGCGCAGTTTCAGTACTAGTCGAAGGCAAAACAGATGCGGGAATCACTTCATCACTTGCTGTCTTCGTCTTACGGCAAGACCCTGTTCGAATCCAAGAATCCATGTTTAAGTGAAATACATTTTCCTCACAGCAGACAGACACAGAGCAATGCTATTTATCAACTGAAAACCACAACCATTAACTATTGACAAAGGTGTAAAACAAGTCCGGAATACAAGCATCGAAAAGAGGGAGGAGATCATTGACCTTGAAAAGGGACACTTGACCACTTGACCCTGGGCTGTCGACCCCTGAACAGTAGGGGGTCTTCCTGAATGAACAGGTGGTAGGGAAGCTTTTGAGCGATGACTCATCTCACTAGCGAATCGTCCCGAGAAACTGGTACCCCAAGATTTGTCTTGGAATGCTTGGAATAGACTTTCTCTACTCAGCGTCCGCGGCCCAGTTCCATGCTGCCCGCGGCCCACGGGTTGGAAACCGCTGCCCTAGATGCTTAGTTTTGCCAGATTGATTTCACTGTTCTTTCATCAATGAATTTCTGCAGCTTAATTTTATTACTGCAAAGGGGCAAGATATATTGCAGTAACATATGCGTTGTGTATTAGCAGTAAGTTACCACCCCTAAGCCAGGGCTAAGACCGAAAACTGGGTTGTCTGCTATATTGCATATGCAGTGACTCTGATTTGAAAGTACTGTTGGCTCTCTGTTTAACGACACTCTATTTAATGACGGTTTTTCACGGTCCCAGATGGTCCACTATAGTGTTTAAAGCATTCTGTTTAAGGATGCTTTCTACTTAAGGACGATTTTTTGTGGTCTCTTGAAAGTCGTTAAACAAAGAGCCAACTGTATAACTATTTGTCTGTTTAATTATTATTTGGTTGTTATTCTAATTATTTTACACATAGAATCGCATAATATATTTAAAATTTTGCATATGTAAAGTTCCAACAGTTTACTTGCAAACTTTTAAAAAAAATTTATTTTTTTCTTTTTTCTTTTGGTGGGGGGGGGGGAGTGGAGGATGCAACAAAGTTTACAAAGATGAAGCATATACTAGAAATAGCAGTGTGTTTGTTTTTGTTGATATTTAACATTTGTCTTTAAAATGTTCTAAAATTTTGTCAAAATTGTGTTGTATATTTTTAAAAATCCTCACTCTAATCCCTGTCTTCGAGCCTGAATGCCTTAGACAGGTCAACTCAGTGGCGCTGACTCCATGGGGCCTGAGGGGGCCCGAGCCCCCTCAAAAAAATTTTGAGGGGGCAGAGCCCCCCCAATAATTTAAGAAAATTATTAGTTATTTAATGCTTTCTAAACTCACAAATTTGTTCCAGTATTTTTTATTTTCCTTGTTTGAAGATAGTTACCTTGTAAAATACATTCAGTAATGAGTTACAACAAATAATTTTTACAATAAAAAATATGTCAACTGAAAAAGAGTGGTGTGAATAATGATAGTGTTGCGGTGCTGCGAGCACTTAGAATTTGTCCCAGTGTGCGAACCAGCGGATAGTCTGTCCGATTAACAATGGGGAAGAAGTGATTGAACAACTTGGCTGTTCTTAACCAGCGATATAATTTGGATGAATTGGATATTCGACCAGTCGTCGACGACTTCAAATTCGGTAATCTACTCAGGCGGTTGACATTTGCACCTTTCTATTGACAGCTCTAATATTGATATTTAAAGCAATTTTAAAAATCTCTGTAAAATAGAGAATTAACTACATACAGAATGTTAGATTTAAAATTTCAAAATATTAGTACTATTTTATCACTGTATTACTATAGTACTGCATTAGTTATTTTCAAATACTTCAATATTTTTAGGGTATAAGACCCTATAAAAACCCGCTATTTACATACTATATTAACTTTATTAAACAAATTAACTGTGGGATATTATTTTTATTTAATGAACTCTGAGCCTTATTAAAAGCAAGTTTAAATTAGCTATTTCACTCATTAATCAAAGTGCGACAGCAATATCTTATGCTTTATTTTTTAATGATAATTTAAGATTTATTTAAATATAATTTCAATCTTTTTATATATATGTATTCACTATTATGTAATAGTATAAAAACAAAATTATTATATTATAAATTAAATTAACTTTTTACGAAAATACCGTACATGAGGGGTTTTGTGTGTGTGTGTGTGTGTTTTAAAGTCGAAACATGTGTCGAGTTAGCGAGAGTAGAGTTTTCGGGGTTCTAATGTTGATAATATATAACTCTAAAATGCTTAAAAAACTGTAAAACTTACTTTTTCTATCTCCAATTTAGAAAATTTCCTGGGGTTAAATCTGCGGTATGTCCCCCACCCTCCCAATATTTTTTGTATTTAAGCGCACTTGGAGTACTCTTCCATGCAAGTCAAGCCCTACCTTATATCAATGCCTAGCCACAGAACTGCACAACTTCCCCCAAAATAGAACTGTAAAAATATCCCACATTGAAGACAAGTGACATGATCTAATTGAACCAGAAAATTTGTATACAAAATCTTAGATTGACTTTGAAAACGCCATGTCACATATTGTTTGTTTGTATAAATCATATACACCAGAAAATATGTAAATTCGCATTTTCAAGGTTCAAAAAATCTGAACTTGTTTTTTTTTTTGAAAAGTGGGGCGGGAGGACGCCGTGGGATTACATAACCCCTGGATCACCGGTGCAGTCTAGCCCCCTCAATAATTTTTGCAAGTTGGCGCCCCTGGGTCAACTAGTAAATAAATAAATTGGAAATTAGTGTGTGTTTGAACAGTGTAGGACTTTACATCCTTTAAGGCAACTCTCAACCTTTTCACTAGTGAGGACCACTTGATATGCTTCCTAATCCTAAGCAAACACACACAATAATATTTTCACTACAATTATATTTAGTGAAATGAGGTTAATCCAAAATTTTCTCCAATAAATTTAATTGCAACTATAAAAATGATATAAATCAGTTTTTGCTAGCTGTTCACAGGCGCATGAAAATTGCTTGCAAACCACAGGTTTGAGATCACTGCTTTAAAAAATCCAAAACAGATTGGACAGCCTTTCAAACTGATGATTTTTTTTTTTGTTTTGAATAGATTTGTTGCTATTAAATTAATTTTATGCTTGCATTGTTTGAAAATTTTTCAGGGTTTGGACGGAGTGCTGCTATTAACGATCTTGATAGAGGCCAATTTTTGACTGAAGTCATTACTGCACTAGATCTCAAAAAACCTGTAATAGTAAGCCCTAGCATGAGTGGAGCCTTTTCTCTCAAGTATCTATTAAATAATTCTGACAAGATGGCCGGCTTCGTTCCTGTTGCACCCGTTAGTATGAGCATCATTGATGACAGCCCATGTTCCATTGATGATGATGACGTGCTTCAGGATGAAGATTGTCAAAGAATCATGCACTATTTAAAGAAGAAACCGAGGTTGAACTGCATTAAGGTAAATATCTCGTAAAGGAATGGTTTAGTCATACGTATAAAACTGAATATTAAAAATATATATATTTTTAGTTTTACAAACAAACTGAAATTATTTTGTGTTTCAGTTTAAAACAGACCATTAGATTCTTTAGGAGAATTTCATAGAGATATGACATTCACAATGCACTATACCAGACCCCGAAGCGTTCGTATTTTTTCCTACTTTTTAGGTCCCCTCCTTATTTTCCTACTTTTCCCTTTTTTTCCTACTTTTTCTTTCTTTAGCATAGCACTTCTAATTGTGCATAAGAATAAATCAAATGTAAAACAATATCAACTGAACAACTCTAAAGACAAGGCAGAGGTGATCGCACAGATAAGAAACTCAATCAAGAGTCTCCAGATTCTCTATTAGAATTAGCTAACCAATGACTGAAATCAGCTATTGAGAAAAGTGATTTATCCGAAATTAGCATAGCAAAAGAAATAGAAGGTGCAGAAAAGTTACAAGAAGGGGAAGAACAAAAAGAAACAAAAGTTAAAACTTATTATTAACAACAGAAAAACAAAGTTTTATTGATTGTGTAACTATAATCTTAAGAAATGTCTTAAGTTCTCCATTTTGTCATCAAAGTTTAAATGTTCAAGATTTTTAACTATGCAGTAATTATATGTATTTTTCAGTCACACACAAAACTCAATTTATAACTCCTTTATGTTTTTAAAACTAGAGTAAGTATGTTTAAGTTGCCTTAAAATTAAAAAAAAATATCTGAAGTTTTTTTTTTTTTTTTCACTTTGTGACATTTTAAACGTGACGTTACACATAACATCTTCGTGACGTTATGAGAAAAGAAACTTACTTTTTTACTACTCTAATTCCATCAAAAAAGGCTAAAAATGAACTAAGTAAATGTTGAAACAAAAGTTAAATCTGAGAAGTTAAGTTTTGATTTTCTTGTGTTTACTAGATGTAGTGATGTTTCAAGATGTTGTATTGTGTGTTTGTGTCACGCAATGTAGTTTTTGAGTTAGCAAATTAAAAAAAAAAGATTGTTGGTAAAAGCAACTTCACAGATTCAAAATGCAACTTAACTGTTCCTGTGAGGAGACTATTTAGGTGACCATTTTTTATGTTTCAGGCTACTAAAGCAACTATTTTCAAGTAAAATTTTCATGGCAACCCTATACTTTAACTTTTATTCTTCCATTTAATATTTTCATTAATTAATCTCTGTGTATATGACTCAAGGATCTTGCATACGATTGTACTTCAAGAGATAATTAAAAAAATCTCTATTTTTCCCTCAATAACACAGAAAAAAACCTAACCTGGCGTCAGATGGCCATACAAGAAAGAAATGCTTTTGGTTGGCCAAGCTGGGGGAGTGCCAGGGAGGCAGCATTAAACCGGTTGGGATGGAATGCCATGCTAGCGGCCTCATGCGCCACTAGGTGTTAAAAGAACCAAGTCAAGTCAAGTCAACATGGAAAAAAGCATTATTGCACCACATTGAAAAAATCTACTGGATTTTTTTCTTTGAATGTTGGCAGGTATGCTATCGCCAATGTTGATTGCTCCCTGGAGGAGGTTATGTGCCACATGACTCTATAAGGAGAAATGTAGCAAAATTTGCCATTTTAGAGTAAAGACAATGCCTAAAATAACATCAACAGATCCTGTAAGTCCACACAAGTTTTCACATCACAGGGTGGCGACAGATCAGGGAAATCAGGGAAAAGTCATTGAACTTTATTAATCAGGGAAAAGTCAGGGAAATATCAGGGAATTTCGAAAAAAATAACAAAAAATCGGGAAAAATTAATTTTACGAAGAAATTTTATTTATTTATTCTTTTTTTGCTTTACAAAACTAAGTATCCTAATTCCCTACGCATTTTCCCCCAATTATTTGTTCAA
Source organism: Uloborus diversus (assembly GCF_026930045.1). Lineage (NCBI taxonomy): Eukaryota > Metazoa > Arthropoda > Arachnida > Araneae > Uloboridae > Uloborus > Uloborus diversus. The sequence goes on from NW_026558713.1 coordinate 119,205, forward strand.
AAAAAAAAAAAAGTAAAATTAATGAGATGCGATTATACACTGCCGCATATTTGTGCATCTTTTTTCCTCTGCATATTTCCTCCTCTAAGTATTGAATCTTGCTTATTAACCACAGGATGAACTTCCTAAGATTGCTTCTGTGTCTGTTAGGTTTTTTTTTTTTTTTTTACCTAGCTTGCATAGGCGGATTTAGGACTGAGTTCCTGGGGGGGGGGGCAGGATTTTTTTTTTTTTTTTTTTTGGAGCAACATTTTTAATTGCCCTCCCCCCTCCCATGTTTTTGTCTGTTTTCTGTGATGCGTAAGGCCATTCTTTACTTTTTTATGTGTCGTTTTCATTACTGTGTGTAATCATGCTGTCCTTTTTAAATTGACCTTAAAAGAGAGGGGGCTGGTATTTAGAGAGTAACGCAGTTCTCCCTTTGAAGTGGGATATAGAATATCTCCTGTTTTAGGGGGCCCGGGGGTTACTCCCCCGGAGGAAATTATCTAAAAATTGACATAAAATTCTGCATTTTGAAGTCTTATAAGGGTTAATTGGAAATCATAGGCAAATAATTTTTTTTTTCAGTTTTATGCTTTAAAAGTGCTTTGTGATGCAAGTTAATACTTTAAAAGAAATGGTGCACAGATTTAGAGAATAGGTATCAAGAGAGTAACATACTACCCATTTGAACAATTCTTAATTTATATACTTGATAAGAAATAAAATTGAAGCACATTTTGCTTAGGAGTTTCAAAGACTTGTCTAATTATTTTCAAGGTTTGGTTGGTTAGATTGGGTTTTTTGGTTCAGGAGCCCTTGTAGGCTATACTGCGCCAATTCTTTTCAGGGATTTTAGAACCTATCAATAATTTGCACTTTCCAGCCTCTGAAATTGAGTAATAGATTATACACTTGTACAGTATTGTTCAAACTTTGTAAGAAACGGCTATTTTAAGTTTAAAAGAAAAAATAGACTTTAATTTCCTATTCAAAAAAGAAAAAATCATGATTTTTTTTGTTATAAGATTTTGGAAGATAAGTTGTTACTATATAAACTCCTCCCAAAACTGGGGAGCATTGACCCCTTTGCCACCTCCCCCCCCCCCCCATAAATCCACCCATGCACTTCTGAACTATTCAAAAATGAAAAAATAATGATTTTTTTTTTTTTTTTTAATTTTTGGAAGATGTGTTGTTACTATATAAAGTCCTCCCAAAACTGGGGGGCATTGCCCCCTCTGACCCCCCCCCCCATAAATCCGCCCATGCAGCTTGAAATTTCCTTTCATGCTTTCAATGCGACGTAAAATAAACAACCATACAGGCAAAGAGGAAGCTTTCATTAATGCCTTAGCTCCTTTGCCTTTATTCCATTGTCTCGAAGTGATTAGCGTACTGTAATCATGATTTTAAGAAGAAATCTTTGGTTTTTGAATTAATACTGATAAAAGCTTAGAAATTATTACTTCTTCTCATTTTTAATTTTAATTGCTGAAATTGAACTTTCAATCAAAAAAACTTTGTTTTTTGCCGTTATACTATTTGCTGTCGCCGCAGATTATAAAGGCTTTCCTTTATTCAGACTTAAAAGATTCTTTTATTTTATAACCAAGTTGTATTGTTCTTTTATATATTTTGAAATTAACTAATTGCTTTTTTTTCTGTTTTTTTTTCCCTTGCATTTCAAAGTTGTTTGTTACAAAAGCAATCTAAGATTTTTTTCGTTACATACTTAAATCATTTGAAATAGAATTAACTTGTGTACTTAAGTAAATATCTGTATTTTTTTATTGTTAAAATGCTGTATTCATTCATTAAAACCTATGTTCTGGATTAGAGAAAAGCTCCCTATGAATGGATGTCAAAAGGTTTCATCTGTTTTGCATAAATATGTCAATTAGTTATATAAGAGTAACTACATTACTTCTATTCTTTCACTATTACTTGTTATTCTTGCAACAACTATTATACTATTTGAAAATTTAGTTCAAAATAATTTCAATTACTTTTTTGTTCTACCATAAATACACTTATGTTTTTAAGAGTGATTTTAATAGTTTCTTAAAATTCGTATGCTAAGTGGTTTCTGGAAGTAAAGTAATTTTTAAAAAAATTCTATAATATTTTCATGTAGAAAAATTTAATATACTGTTTTGTAGTTCCCCCCCCCCCCCAAAAAAAAAAATTGACTTGATATGTTTTTTTTTTTTTTACCATTTTGTTAAAAAGGTAGCATCTTTTTAATATACATCTTTAGTTCATCAACTTTACACAACTTAAAACGTTTAAAATACTGCATTTTATAAAAACATGCAATGGATTTCAAGTAGAGCAAAGAAAGGAAACCATTATCATTGGTAATGTAAATCAGGGAAATTTGGTGAACTTAATCAGGGAAAAGTCAGGGAACTTTTTTTCCCAGTTCCTGTCGCCACCCTGCATCAGCAAAAAATATTGTTGTACTCCAATTCTAGAATGATGAAACTTTTGCATGCATTATTGTTGTCAATGGAAAAGATTTTTTCCTGGAAATTTATCCTTTATTACCAATTTCCTCTGCCAGAAAAAGAATCAGTCATTTTTAAGTGTGCTCAAATTTTATTTATCATGCTATGCTTGTTTTTTTATCTGCAAAATAACTTAAAGTGTCATAATATGTCGGCATTTTGTTATTTTCAGAATAATTCGTCAGTGTCATATTTTTAAAGCATCTTTTGCTGCGACCAGAAATTTGGAAGAAAAATTTTCCAAGATTTTCAAGAATCTAAAAATATTTTTTATAGAAATGTTTAAAAATACACATTTTGAAACATTTTTTCCTTCCAATACCAGCTTTAAAATTATTGGAAATTCAGATTATTATTTATACCTAAATCACTGAATTTCGATTTTTACAGGTACCATCTTTAATTGTATGGGGTGAAAGAGATCGTGGAACTAACTCTGCAAAGTTATGTCAACTTCCAAATGGCCAAGGGGCTGAGATCCCAGAAGGAAAGCATTCAGCTTATTTAAGCAATCCAAACCTATGGCACAAGCTTCTGTATAATTTTCTAAACATTGTTGATGAAACTTTTGCATGTAGATGAAAGTTTAAACAAAAATGTTTGGTGCACCTGATAATGCTATGTAGTCAAGAAATCTCAACACCTGTAAAGTTTATATTGTTGATAAAACTTTTTTATGCAATTTTTCCTTTATATTTTTTGAATAATTTCTGAGAAGGTTTTAAAAAAAAATGATTTAAAAAAATATTTTTATAGTTTTACTTAAAAAATCCAGGTAAAATTTACAGATTATGTTAATTCTAATACAAATGCCATACTGGTGGACTTGAATCTCTACATTTATTATAGAGTTCCCTTCTATTCTTGTTAAACAAGTTCAAAAAATTAATTTGGGGTTGCTCTTATTTCCATAACTAAAAACCAAATTTTTTTTAAAATACAGTTGGCTCTCTGTTTAACGACTTTCAAGGGACCACGAAAAATCGTCCTTAAGAAGAAAGCGTCCTTAAATAGAATGCTTTTAACACTATAGTGGACCATCTGGGACCGTGAAAAGCCGTCGTTAAATAGAGAACATAGTTAAATAGAGCGTTTGTTAAACAGAGAGCCAACTGTATGTATTTTCAGTTGCTTAAAACTAAAAAAAAATAAAAAATTGTTTAACAAACTATTAAAAATGCATCCAACTTACAAAGGGCAAAGTGGTAGCTTATTAAGTATGCGACAGAGAAATGGATTAAAAACACAAATAGTATTGTTAAATTGTTTAAAATGTCATATTTTTAAAGCATATTTTAAGTTTTCCAGTAGAAGATCAGAAATAGTCAATGATCTGGTGGTTGTATACAGGGTTTTCTCATTTCTTAGGAATTTTAGTTTTTGGCACAACAGAATAAAGCCAGCTGTTCTTGAAAAAACGTAATGTTTTCTGAAGGTTTTCACATATCTGGGAAATATTGATAATTTTATTAAAATATATTTTTTTAAAAAAAAGAAGAAATAATGTTGTTTTAAAAAGTTTTTTAATGTTAAGCTTGCTGTGCACTAAATTGTAATATAAAAAAATGAGTCTATAAAATCACATAAAATCAAGCAACATTTATTCTAATGTTTTAAAATAGCTAAGAATCCTCATCTAAATAATAGCCAATGATTGAGTAACCCGCAAATTTCAACAATGAAACTCTGCCACGGCATGATAATTTTGATAATATGTTTTGGTAATGTTTAACATGCAGGGAAAGGCTTCATTGTGACAAGGCTGAACTTGATCCGGTAACTTAACTGTTTAAGACAGTCATTTTAGGGGAATGAAGAATCAAAAAAGTGGTTGAAAATTAACGCTATCCACTAGAGTTTAGGGTTAATCCACTGGAGTTAGGGTTAAAATTTCGAATATCAAAATATCACCAAACGGGCAATTGCTTCATTCAAATATAGAAGAGTAGAAGCAATTTTCACCTCTCATACCTTGACGGGCGACTTTCTAGCAATTAATAAGTACATAATTTGCACTAAACAAAACATTACTTTTGCAATCTCTCATTAATTTAATTGAAGAGATATAAAAATAAGTTTTTATTGAAGAAATTAGTCAATAATTAATAGCCAAAAAACTGACTGTTTAGGAAACTTATGTAATAAACAGTAGTTTTAACTTTTGAGTAAGTAAGATATACTGCCAAAAGAAAAAACGATTATCTGGCAAGAAGCATAGAACTTCAGAGTTTAAGAAGAAAGAGAAACTTAATTAGATAAAAATATTGATGATGAGAGTTATGTAGTATATTTTCAGGATTTACTAATCATTATTTTCATCGATTTGGAAATGAAAATTTCAAATAATTTGATTTTGGAAAAATTTCTATTTGGTTTTTGTTTCTGACAAATGTCAAGTCTTGAAAAAAAAATGCTTTTTTCAGGGAAAACGAGAAACTACATTGAACAATAAGAATTTCTCTTTTGTTAAACTGTGTAACTGTCAAAAAATTAGTTATTATATTAAGTTCAATTTTGAATTTTTGCAGCTTAATTGTTGTTTATTGAAACCTTATGTATTGATTTTGGTTGTCCCAAGGAAAAAGAAAGGGGGAAAAACATCATTTATTCCAAAAAATGAATAAAATAATAATTATTATTTGAATTTTGACATCTTGAATTAAAATTCTTTTTGCAATGATGAGTGTGAGATGTATGTGTGTTTGCAAGTGTGTGTGCATGTAGGTGTGTGTGCAGGCTACGGTGTCCCCCCCCCCCCCAAAAAAAAAAACGAAAGCTGATGTTTCAAGTCACACATCCTCTTATATTTTTCCTTTTAGGTCAAAACAATTGTAAAAAAAGTTTCATAATTTGAACAGCGGCATCCCGTGTCGACTTGCGCCTGAAAGTGTGTGTACTACGCCATATTAAATTTTTTTTCGTAAGTTTGAAATATCACGTTGATAAAACGTTGGCCCTATAGCCCCACATGTGCCACAAAAATATTTATCCAAGTTAAAAAATATTTAGGTGCCCAGCAGAGGCCTAAACCTTGTAATTTTCTTCAAAAAATTTATTTTTTTATGTACATTATCTAACAGGAAACTCGGTGATTAGTGCTAAATAGAAATATTTGCTCTATTGCAATATTTAAGTCTCCCACATAATACTCAAAATGTTAATTTTTTCAACTTTAGGTTAAAGTTTTCATTTTAAATATACCATATTATCCCTCATTATCCGGCATGCTGGAAAAAACGCGACATTGATCAGCATGCCAGGAAATTCAAATTTTCCGGCATGCCGGATAATTGGAGGTTTATTTTTCAACAAGGAGAAACATTAATAAATCCTGAAAGTAACCTTCTTTCAAAAAAAATGTGTATTGCATAATAATATGTGCTTGTTATTTATGGTAGGTCATTATTAATGGATTTAATTATATGCCAATAAAGTAATGAATTCAGAAGCAATCATTGTTACTGCGATTTGTCCATAATTTTTTTAAATAAATTATTTTAGGTTTCTTTTAGAGAGGTAAGTTTAATTTTTATTTATTGAATAGTTATGGTAAACTTGCACTTGTTTAGGGGTGGTAACTTACTGCTTAAATGTTTGCTTACTTAGTTTTAATTTAATTTTTATAAAATTATTCGTAATTAAACGAATATTTTTCTTCTTGTTTTTATAAGTAAAAAATGAAATTGTTAGTAAATATCTGTACAAAGTTAAACTGTTTATTAATACTAATAAGATATGTTTAGAACTTATATTCATTTTTAAACTGAACATATATTTTTTATAGTATTAATTCTTTTTCCAAACCTCGATTTTTCCGGCATGCCGGAAAGGACCAGGCAAGTGTTATTGAAAACCTGGTGACCCCCGAATTTTGCAGCATGCCGGGTAATAGGGTATAATTTATTATTCATTTGCAAATGTTGATTTGAAAATGTGTTCGCTAATGATTTTAAATTTGATATTTTATTGAAATGTATATAATTTTTTACAAGATAAATCGAAAAACTCCATTTTCTCCGACTGCCATTCTGATGGACACCTAAATATTTTTTAATTTGGATGAATATTTTTGTGGTACATGTAGGGTTATAGGGGCAATGTTTTATCAAAATGAAAATTCGAACTTTCAAATTTTTTTTTTATTCGGCCTAGTAAACAGGCTGGGTTACTTTCGGGCGCAAATGAGCACGGGTTGATCAAATTATAATGAAACTTTTTTTACAAATGATTTGACCTAAAAGGAAAAATATTTGAGGGTGTGCAACTTGAAACATAGACTTTTTTTTGTTTGTGACATCCTATTGCAGGCGTGTGTGTGTAGGATATGGAATGCACGCAACCTGGAGGCGGTGCTCGCTGGATGAGCAGCATTGGAAGGGGGCGACTTAGGTGGAGTCCCTCCAAAAATCCAAGAATGGATGGACGGGAACCTAAAACGGTCAAGTAAAAACAATAAGCAATTCATGATTGCTTTAAAAAAAAGGGGGAAACATTTCAACAGCCCTTCACAAGTTAGAAATGTGGAAAACACACTGATCACAACCGAGGTCGTGTGGGAAAGAGAAGGAATAGGAAGAAGTTATTCAAGGCCTAAACCATGGCTGTGTGACGTCACACTAGACATCCCTCTTTGCTTTTCGTATTGGGGTGTCGCGCTTGTATATAACAGTGTTAAATGCTTTTAAAACTTGTAAAAAACGATTAAAAGAACTAGATTTGATTTTTACAATCTGAACTAAATTAGATGGAATGCGGCTTCAAACGTTTTATTTTTGTCTGCCTTATAATTTGGAAAAATAAACAAATTACAGTAGTTTTGGAGTAAAGTAGTAGCTAATCTTGCTCTATAAAAGATATTGTAAAGGAAATCTCAGGATTAATCATTGATAATGGCAATTGTTGCTCAGAAAAAAAAAATCATTTAGTAATCTTGTTTTTATTATATTGGAACAGTTTTCCACATGACCCTGGAAGGGTACTGTTCGTGCCCTCCTCCTCGTGGAAGCCACAAGTATCTTACGCGGGATAACGACATGCTTTGAACTCATGTGTACATACTTGAAAATTTCGTTGCATTTACATTCCTTCATTTAGCAATTCACTTCTTTATTCATTCTCATATATATATATATCTCATACATTTATTATTTAATAAATTTATTTGATCATCATTTATTATTTTTTATAGCATCTCATTATTTGTTCAACATTTTATTTACTACATTTCATCAGAAATATTTTTTATAATTAAATAGGACATTTTTCATTAGAAAAATATTTTATTTTTCACTTCGCCCCATAAAAAAAGTGAAAATTTTCCACTTTTTTAAAGGCGCAATTGTATTCCCTGGGATCGAAGTAGTCCTATATATCCTATATTTCCTATATTTTCAAGAAAAGCATCAAAGTCGTCCTATATTTCCTATATTTTTGAAAAATGTCCTATATTTCCTATATTCCCATTTTTTGTTGTTTTTGAACCAGGAGGACATTAATTCTACAAATTTTGGTGCATGGTGCTCCAAAGGAAAAGATGATTTTACCGCTTTTTGCCATTTTTGCAACTATTCGGTGCCCATAAGCCATAAGCAATAGTGGATTTTCACAATTGAGGCAGCATGCTAAAACATTCAAGCATAAAGAAGACTCTGACAAACGTCAAGAGGATCCTTCTCAAGCTCTGTTTGTTCTTAATACAAGTGTTAAAGGGTTCAGTTTAGATATAAAATCAAAGAACAGTGGAATTAAGTACTTGAGTCATGAGTTAGGAAGAAAAAATTAAAATTTTCTTTGTTCAAATTTTGTTTAATTATTTCGTCTATAAAGTACACTGTTTTTTTTTTTTCAAAAATTATTCTTTCAACTACAGGAAAGTCATTTCAGATGTAAGGAATAATTTTATTTGAGGTTTTTTTTAAAACAAAATCATTGATAAGAATAAATAAATAATATATGATATGTATTATTTCTTTTTTCATAGCAAAATTATTTATATAATGTGTCCTACATTTGTCCTATATTTTTTGCGGAAAATGTCCTATATGTGACAAGTCGGTCACTTCTACCCCTGTATTCCTAGAAGTAAAAAATAGTTTTTCAGTGCACACAAGTTTTATTTTAAATACAAACTTCCTTCTATGTGTGCTACTATTGTGTATATTTCCAATTGGTTCATTTCAAAAAAAAAACTCAGTCATCTTAACTATTTCACTTTGTCACACATTCCCCTACTTTACTTGACAGATATCTGAAATATTTAAGGTGAACTTTCAATTTGCAATCTCATTGTATTTATCATTTTAATCTAGTTCACATTCCATCGTTTAATTTTCTATCAACCGAACAATCTAAAATCATTTGTTTTGTACGTACAGAGACTTGACAGCAATTATATGACGAAGGACGATATTTGGTTTAGATTTATTGGCATATTAGCTACAGATCAAGGAATGAGTAATAAATAAATTCTAAGCAAATATTGCTCAAACTGGTTACATTCTTTAAGAATCTGTAGTACATTTCTGAAATGATATAAATGCAAAAATGAAATTCAAAGACTATTGTTATTTATTTGGTTAAACATTGAATTTATAAATGGTTCCCAGTTTAAAAAAAAAGCCGTTTTATCATAATATTCTGCTGTTAATTTTACCACTTCATACCTTATTGAATTAGTACTGTTTTTTTTCGGATTTCTGCATTTGTTACAATGCTTCTATAGTATTTCCTGTCAGTAAATTTATTGCCAATTTATTCAGAGTGGTTTCATTTTTGGACTATTTGTATTGTTTATGGGTTTTCCTGGAAATTTATTATTTAACGTTTTTTTTTTCCTGATGGAATTATATAATAAATTTCGGCTCCAGGTGTCTTTTTTATCTTTTTTGTTCCGTTTAACTTCTATTTTTTGGTATTTATACTGTCGCCTTTTCCACCATGTTGTTTTTCTCGGATGACTTTTCATCCAGAAGCTCATACTTTTTTGCATTGAAAAAGGTGTTCCTTTGTAACACCAAAACACGTGTCTGCAATTATTTGCATTTTTTGTGCTTCAAAACATTGGATAACTGATAATTTTAATTAGTGATTGTGTTTAGTAATGTAATTTATATCTACAATAAGCTCATTCTTGTTTAGTTTACAAATTATGTATTAAGCATTATTTCAGAACATAAAATATGATATGCCTTCTTCATTATAAAAGAATTTGTGGA